>NW_025788771.1:0-9717 GCF_021130785.1 Homalodisca vitripennis
CCATTTTACCCTTTCAAGGTCTGAAAGCAACTGATTATGCTCCAAAGAGTAGCAAAATCTCGGTTGGATGCTAAACAGAGACTATAGAGCAGCGTCAACTGACACACAATCACCGAGTGGATTTGAGACGTGGGGAACTGGTCCGCATGGCCCTGCCCGATCTCCATGACCTTACACCTTACGGGCTTTTTTGTGTGGGGTTTTTTTAAGAAGGAAGTTTATTCCACCCCGGTAAACTCAGAAGAAGAATTACGAGGCAGAATTGGTCTGGCTGCTCAAAGGCTTCGGGAAAAACTGTCTTTTAAAATGACCGTAGGGGCGAGGCAAGAGCTTGTGTTAGAAGAGAAGGTCGCCATTTTAGAAGAATGAACTGCATTTATTTTACTTTTTAATGTTTTTTGGTGTTCATGAGGTATTATAATTTTCATTCACCTTATAGAAAATATGGATTAAATTTCCATTATTAAATATCGTTACTAATGCTAAAAAATTTATGATTTACTTATACCGTCCTATGACTAACTCAGTGTTAACTTTTAAACTATAACGATTTTTTTTAAGGAAAATCCCCTAAATAGCTGGTCATATTTCATACAAATTTAAAGCCTATACAACGAAGAAGTTTTTTAATATCACTTGACCCATTATCTTGGTGTACAGGGTGTGGCAAAAAGATAGGGTTCAATGATATTTCAGTTTTCTTTTCTGAAACTTAGCAACTTTGAGATTTGAATCGTCCTGAAGCTTCATTATCCTTTCCTACCGTTTTGAAAAACTGATAACTTTTATAAATTGAAAATTTTACGGAGAATCAAAAAATGATGTCTTGGCGCTCACATAGGTCTATATCGTTGCTGAGACATATCAGATTTTACGTACAAAAAACAACGGGGTTTTTAGCTAAACTGAAATTAATATCATTTCAGACCTAAGTTTGGAGTTTGACTTTTTATTATAAGACGCCATTGTATCACATTTACAATTGCATTATTAACCCAAAAATTTTAGTCCACACTAAGAGCCACTCTCCCTGTATATATATAACCACTACTATATACTTATACTAATATATATATAGTCAATAACACAGAGTTCGAATGACGGACACTTAATATCTTAAAATTTGGAGGACAGGGTGGCATCCGTCCTCATCCGACATCGCTTTCTTATGAGCTGCAGAAAAGCTGCACCGATAGCCCTAATGACCTGTAATTTTCACAATAGGTCAATTACATGTATGAATTTTCTTTCCTAATAATGTATATATTTATTCTCTTGTAAGAAAAAAACTAAAAACTAAGATAACAATAAATTGTTGCCTCTGGATAATACCGAAGTAACCCCAAATATCATTGTAGCGTTTTAAAAAAGCCACATGTGGTATTATCGTTTTCTTTTTTATTAAAACTTAAATATAAATGAAAAATTTTGGAAACTAAATATTGGGATTTAATTTTAAAATTAGATTGTGATAAGTCAGGGTTAAAAACGAACATGTAAGTTAGTTACTGGTAGTTTTTAAAATGTTTAGTAAGGCATGTTGACTGCCTTGAATTGATTAGTAACTTTTCTTGTTACGACTATTTGTTCAGCTTTTTTGATACAGCTGGACCAGTGAGAGAACACCGCGGATGTCCTGCAAAGTTGCTTGGAGGGAGTGGAGTTTAAAGCGCCGCCAAACTCATAATTTTCCGCCCTTCTTTTGGTGTATTTTTTCGTTGAGTTAAATTGATTAACAGTTGCGCCCGTGCTTCCTAAATGTTTTTCCGCGAGGGATTTTGAGGTAAGCACCAAATTTGTTGTACCGTTTTTTTATGAAAATATTCCTATTAACCCAGATCTGATATTAAATTAATTTGTGTTTGTCCTATTTTTATAGGAAAAAACTAAATTCAAAGAAACCTACAGATCAAATCTGCATAATTGATTCTTCAATGAACAATAGAGCATAATAGAATCACTACCAAGTTAGATTTGGTTCAAACTTGCAAGAAAAGAGAAGTAAAATTGAACTTTGTCAATAGCTTTTAATTGAAATTTGGAAATTTTAGTAATTCATTAATATTTTTAAATTGGAACTGTTTTAATAGTGCAATTGTTAATTGGTAATTTAAATGAACTTTAATAACTTGTTTGAGGAGAGAGTTTTAATCTGAATTGCAGAGACTTGAAAGTTCATGGTCCAACTAGTGGGAGAAGAGAAGTTTACATGTTTTTTAATTGTAATAAGTGAACTTAGAAGTCTTGAACATTTTTATTTTAGTTCATTTCCCAGTGGTTAGTTAATAAAATAAATCCATTATTTTAATTAAGAACTGTTGATTTTTATTTAGAACAAACCAGATAAATCATTTAAATAGTTTAAATATCCTAGTAATAAAATTTTACTGAAATATTCACTCGGAGCGTTACTAATCAAAAAAATATGTTATATTCAGTCTTTGGATGTTCCCATGTGTATAAATTTAAATATATAATATTCTGGAATATTAAAGAATCTACCAAACCCAAGGTTCGTTTTTATAATCATGTTAAGTGTATTAGCACTTTTGTAGAAATATTTCAACAAAACCCACTTAGATATTAAAACGTATATTCTATAATCAAATAAGTTAAAGCAAGGAAGTGATTCAAGGATTTAAAGACTTTAGTCTTTTAGTCTCCTTTAGGCTTATTATTAATTAAAATAAAAAATAAAAAATGGCCCTAAAATAGTTGTCTGTGTTGTGTAAAATCGTAAGACTTATTTAATAATTTACCATGAAAAGGTGTTGGGAAATAAATTCGAAAACAATGTTCCATAGGTCTCACTTATAAAAAAAATAGGTTTTACTCTATGATTTGCACAGCTTCATACTATATAACTTACATTTAAAAGTGGATAAAGAGATGACTATCTTCAATGAACTCAGTGGCTATCACTTTTCTCATCGATTGATTGGAATAATATATTTAAAGTTGATATGGCTTCATGGTTTCATACCTCTTTTCAAAAATTGTAGCCTAAATGTCAAACTGTACACCTGTGCCGTAAGCTGTTTCATATAGGTTTAACGTCGTGTGGTAAATGAGTTGCCTGCTATCTTATCGCAGCACCCTCCATGAGTTCACCATTATTAATCTACCCGAAAGCCAGGTTAATTCATATAAATATATATATACAGATATTTATACGGTTTATGCGTGGTTGTGTGTGTGTTTCCTCACAAGATGTATTATCTTCATATATAAATGGTTTTTACATACTCTGTGTTTTAATTTCTCATTCCTATAAAATACAATCAGTTAATATTCAAATTTACTTTTATAGCAAATCAATAATTTACATAAAATAGCGCAAAATACACCTCGTAAATAAATAAATATATATATATATATACCATATTACAATATATATACTCTTGGTTTTTTTTCAGCATCACAAATAGAGTTAAAAGTTTGTTCATATCTGTATCATTTTTTCACCTATGGACATAAATCTTTACTGAGAGGACCTTGTAGATACATTAGGGTATACTGAAGACAGTTATAGACAATAAGGTCAATTACAATGGAACAATAGTTTGACTTTAAAATTAAATTTTCCTTTGTACACACGGCATTGTAGTAAAAAAAAAATTTAAAAATTATTAAATTGACGGGAAATTCTATTCGATGAAATGTATTACACGTACACACACACACACACACACACACACACACACACACACGACGGGCACACACACACACACACCACACACACACACCACAGTACGAAATACATTTAATGTCATTAAATTTTTTGTTAATTTGTTTATTATACGGTATTATATATGACCTGAAGAAGAGATATTATACATACATACATATATACATTACACCACACACACACATATAATAATATACTCTATATATCATATATTATATAATATATATAGCTAATCTTCTTCCGGTAAGTAACTTACCTTAATACGTAATGCAAATCTATTGTTAAAATAAAAAATAAATAAAAACACTCATTAGCTAAGCGCTTCTGGACACGCACTTAAGTCATGAATCACCACCAACCATGTGTGTGTGTCCAACTCTTTACTAACTCTAAAACCATGCATCTCAATAAAAAACTTTTACACAAACACTAATCATTTAAAAATGAATACTACAGAACACAGGTCACAATACGTTTGCCTTTATCTACCAACCTCCTACGACTGACCAAAGAAGCCAGATAGAAAATGGGTATCGTCACTATTATTCGTTTATCTGAAGAAGAGATCAGATTGCAAAATCTCGCAAACGTTAGTGTTACTGAGGATTTATTTTGTTTCTCTGAACAGATGTGTAAAATTTCCGGAAAAGTTCTTCGTTTCCTTTCACAATCCTTTAAAATAAAAATTAAAACTCCAAATGAAGAGTTCTATATTTTGCTTGGAACGTGCTCATGTATGAGAGCGCAGAGTAACGCTATATCACTTTAACCTGTTCAATCTGGTTGGTTGAAACAGGAAATCAACGAGTAATCGAAAGCACCATTCGAAGTTTATTTCCGATATTTACAATTTACGATTGATTCCAAATCTCACACAGTTTATTGTTATACAAAGTCCAATTGCGGTTTTGTCATCGATTTCAGTCCAGGTTCATATAATGTAACTGTTCTTTAATATAATAAAAGATAATGTTAATGAATTTTGTTGAATATTTTAGGTAGCCTTTTTGTAACAAATCAATTATATAAGAACTTACAAACTGAACACACAAAATTAGTAACAAAGGACAGATCTGCATTTTTCAATACTGATTAGGAAAGAAAAACTATGGGGTTATGTTGTGGTCGAGGTAAAATGTACAGATATAATAAAATTTAAACTGGAATTTGATTACTCAGCAAACTAACTCATATTGTGTATTTAAAATAAGACAATTTCATTATTGTATTAACAAAACCTCTGGACCAAGTGGTGTATACAGTAGCACATAGAAAGCAATAACCTAAGAATACAATGTCAGCCAATTACACAAACGTAAACACATGGTGGGCTATGGCTGCTTGGTCAAGTGGCACAGTTGAGGTTTTATAAATAACATTCTCTGACATTTATTGATCTAGGTTTGTTTCTGTTCTTTCACAAGTTCTAGTTATTTTTTACATTACAGTTTAACCCTTAAAAAACCAACAGAAATGTTATTCAAAATCAAAGATTATAATATTCTTATAATAGTCAGCACCTAAAGTATTTCACCTATTACTAGATGAAGATTTTAAAATAAAAAATATACTTATGAATAAACGTTTTAAAATAGTAACTTCAAGTGATAGTTATTTATTATTATAAATATTTTAGATTAATAGGAATATTGCCTCGTGTCGTTGTGCTTGAAACTAAAAGGCATCTTTTTCAAGGTTATTCTTGTTGTGGAAGGCCAACCATCTAGATTTTTTTCTCTAATGCAAAACCGTAACCAGCGATGATAAAAATATTGTATAAATAATAAATTAGATATGATTCCAAACGTTCCATAACTATTAACTTGGACCAAAGCGATCTACCATACACAGACACACATCCTACACTATACGATGAGTCGTTATTGTGTTTTTTATTTATTGTAACAAAACTTCGCCTCCTTTGTCGGGCCAGCCGATATTAAACACCATCTTGTAAGTAAACTGAATATGCAGAAACAAAATTAGCTATATAGTTTTTATTTAACCTCTGCCTAGCTCCTAAGGTAGTATATAACAACTAATTTTGTAATATCTATCTTTGTTTTAATGAAAGTATTTTCTTTTAAAGCCAAATCCAAATTTCTCAACTAGCTCTATAGTGCCGACGAAAGCATGAAATAAATTCTTACCATTTAGCTGATTTTAGAAATTATATAAAACAAATTTCTGTCTCTAAACACTTTTTAAGTGGTAAAGGTAAATTAACTAAAAGCTTTTTGAGGGTTAATTATGTTGAAAGTCAGTTAAGTAAGTATTTGTTAATTATGTTGTTTAAAACTAAGGGCATTTGAGTGAATGGACAAACTGTTATATTATATCTGGTTTCATAAACATTTTACTTTAGTTTCTCGGTTAATTTTATTATTGGGTTACAGCTAAATTTTAAGTCTGTATCAAATTTTTATAGTAATTTGTATTAGATATGCATCGCGTATAATAAAACCTAAAATCCACTGAACATAGTATTAAACCACTAAAAAAACTATGAAACCCACATTACAAACCACTAGTAAATCTTTTGGTGACCACTAACACCTTAATATATTCCCTTGATTTATATAATAAAAACTAAAGTGACGAACACAGATAGTTTGCACATGTCCATGTTTACTTATTGTAATATGGATATATTGGAAAATTCAAAATGTGATATAATTTGTGATAACTTAAACATTTCTCTAATATTGAACTTGTTTTAAAAATCTTAATATGTTTGGTCCTAACACTGTGCTTTAGAGGTAAAGAAAATAATCTATATTTTTTATATTGAATTTGATATTATTTATGAGGGAAAAAAATATTACATTAAAAAATTTAATAATTTTTAATATTTGACATTTCTTTGTAAAAACTGACACATTTATAGTAAACTGAAAATGTATATTTTCCTTAAAAGGATTTTCGCCAAAGGATTTTTATAAAATACTTTTTTACATGGTAATATATAAATATATGTCTTTTATTTTCAATAAAATTTAAGAGATGGATTACCGGATTATTTAATTAGGGAAGTCAGAATATTGGGGGTTTTTAGTATTAAGTTGCCCATTGTTTCTACTGTTACAAGAAATCATAACACTAGCGTTTCGAGATATATTAGCAAGCTGGATCCTCTTTCTTTGGTTGGATTACCGACATTAATTATATAACCTACAATCTAGTTTAATATAAACTAATCGTAATCATGATTAATTGATATTACCCGATAGTTCAGATACATTTTGTGTTTCCAGGTTTTTGTGTTTTTAAAGTTTTAATAAAATGCCTTAACTTTAAACCACCTACGTTAGATTTCCACAAACAAATAAAATCTTGTGTTTTGGCTTCTTATAGTACCATTTTATCTGAACATTACTACATAAATTTAAATTGTTACTCTTTTAAATTTAATTTTAAGGTCAAAATTAAAGCTAATGTTATTCTTCTGTGTGAACATTTAATTAACCAAATTTATCAATTACATGTCCCCATGTGGATCTTTGTTGTTAAGGTTTTTAAGATTGAAAATACTAGAAATAAAATGTATGATGAAATATACAAGCAATTATGTTTTTGGCCATACTGGTATTTCAAAAATATATTTTATGAGTTGTAGTAGAGTAAATTACATTAATTTGTTTGTAATTTACTTAAGTAAATTGCTCAAAATCTGCTAATCGAATATTCTGATAATGGTACACAAGATAATCTATGCTATTTAATTAAATAATCTAAATTTGAATTGATAAGTCAATAGGAAAGAAATTGAAAAATAAATAGTTACAAGTAGTGTTTTAGTTTTTTTTTGTTGGTTTTAAAACAACGACAGTGAAAAAACTACCATCTATTCATTAAACACAGGGAATATAGGTCCTACAATCTCTCACATATTGCCCATGGAAATCATGGCAATGCCTGGGGGCACCCACTCATTAATATTGCAGTGCTGAACAATCATTGAAGAGCTGTGCGGGTGATAGTTTATGCTGGGTTTTATGATAGGTTGGAATATTACTAGTCATTACTATTCATGAGCATTCAATTCCACCTTTGTCCAGAGCATTCAAACATGATTGTCAGCATTATTGGCTGTGCCTTTCCATACATAATGTGCAAATACCTGCATATTTAATCTTGTCTTCGTATAACCATCAGTGTTGGGCCCCAGTGTGTGAATAATACAGCACCAGAATTTTGTAATACTTCTACTAGTATTACATGGATATACAGGGGTGCTGAATACGTCCCGGACGGTCTAATAACTTTTTGAACAAATTACGATATAAGAACCAAAAATTTACATCAAGCTTTTGCTCATATTAAACTATTATTTTATGTATTTCACCATGATATCCTGCTTTAACGGGGGACTTTCCGCTAGGGGATGGTGAAAATCCTTAAGTAGAAGCATAGGTCGAGTCGTACATCAAATTAAAAGCTCTTTTAATTAGAAACATTTTGGCGAAAATCTGACGTAAAAAAGTTGACGCATTATACAAAATGGCCGGACACGTCAAAGATTGATAAAATACAGAATTTTTCAAATGCCAAACATTCTGGTTGTTAGAGAAAACTGAGACACTTAAGCTTTTATACATTCTTTTATTTCAAAATCACTTACCAAAACAGTTATAACAAATGTTCAAAGTGTTTGCCTTTCAGTTTGCTGACAATATCCCAATCGATTGTATAACGCTGGTATCCGCAATGTTTAAAGTTGGACGGAACCCCTGAGCTTCTCTTACAATACGGATTCTCAACTCATCCAAATTTTGAGCTTTTTTTTTTAAACACTTTTTCTTTGAGGTAGCCCCAAAAGAAGTAGTCTAAAGGGGACAAATCTGGAGAACGGGCAGGCCATTATATTGTTCCCCTTCTACCAATCCACTTATGTGGAAAGACATTGTCTAAAAAATGTCTTACATGTACGCCATAATGTGGAGGGGCTCCATCTTGCTGAAACCAGATATTTTCATTAAACAAATGCCTTACCTCATCACATGATCTAATACGGTCACCAAACCCGCGCATCATTAAGAAAGTTATTCTTTCTCTCTCGGAAAGCGCCATAGCAAAATAAACTAGCACTACTGAAACTACTTGCAAAATTAGGGCTTGAAGACTTCTAAGTGACTGAGTTGATAAAAACAACTGTATCTGTCAGCTGGCAATTTCATTGTTGTCTTTTTGGTCTTGTTTGCTCCAGCTGATTACCTTCTAGATAAGGAAGGTAATAACCATACCTGCTGATAAGGAATTTCTAGATAAACAATGCGATATCAGCGTTTACAATTATATATAAAACCTAACTCTTTTTACAACTACACATGTTTCCCTACTCTAAAATTCTTAAATCAATAATTAGTAAATATTAAACCATTTTATCATTTTTTTTATAAGCGAAGTTTAGTTTTAATAGCGAAGTATATTCTACCAGTTGCAGTACTTATGTCACATGGATATTTCAGTAAACTGGTCAACTGCACGGGATTCATTTATTTTATGGGATTTGCTTGCTTTTTTATACATGGGTGAGACTCTTTAGTTTAGCGTGTAATTTCACATCTAAAAAAGTAACAATACCTTTTATTGTGTTTTTTCGACTACGATTGATGATTAGTAATAGAACGGTTGAAACATGATTCTAATGTATACCAGTTGAAAGATACCATAATCAGTTAATAATAAAATACTTTCTACAGACTCATTTATATGACCTACACTCTAAACATTTCAATCATAGCTCAGAACTGGTAGTAGAGAGATCATATAATTATTATAACACACATAACTTCTTTAATAGTTATCAGTAATAAACACACTTTCCGGCAGGGGTGTTGTCCGCTGTGAGGCTAACGCAGAGTCTTTAAATGCTGCCTGAAATTTGACATGTGTTAAATTTTTATTCAGAATAGCCAGTGATAAGCAAATCTAAAATGTTTTCATATAAACCAGTTAATAGTACTTTGTTCTAAGTTTGCTACTGACCAAGAATTATTTTAAGGATGTCGGGTTTTTAAGTTTTACGT
>NW_025788772.1:0-8495 GCF_021130785.1 Homalodisca vitripennis
ATATTTCCCCACCATGTACGGTCCGTTTACAGTAAATTAATGAGTTATTAATGTCGTTATGATTGTGCTCAAATAGATGTTATGGAATTGTGATGTTCAGTATACGGTAACCAATCGTTACTAATCAAACGCGGATAACATTCAGAGCAAATCTGAAGGTAATCAGAAAAATACCTTTAACATTACAAGTTTTTTAAAAACTAATAAAGCAGAATTTACATGTTTTCATATAAAGTTTAAGGTGCTATATCTTTCAGTGTGTTATTTACACAAGAGTTAGCCCCTCCTTTCCTGTTAATTTGAGACCACCATTTGAGAACTCACTAGTTGGGCTAAGGTATAAACATAAACTAGCTTGCCATTTTGTACAAGCAAACCTATTTTCAGATTCGCGAAATGTTACACACACACACACACACACACACACACACACACGCATACATATGGGGTTATTCTTGTACACCTACTCACTCGTCATATAAAACAGGTTAAGGACATAATTATATTAGCTATCGTGTGACGTCCTTAAAATATAGCAACTAGAACAAAAGTAAACTCATTTTAGGGAATAGTATAAACCAAATTTTTCAAGTAACCTAAAGCAATTTCACGGGGTTTCTTTGAAATAATAATAATAATAATAATTTTATTTTCCATTCGTTAATTTACATGAATATAACATAATATGTCCTTGGAAATAACTGACCACAGTTACAAGTATGTGTGGCCAATTGAGAATTATTAAATATAAACAAATTTACAACATCCTTAAACTAATATATAAATACACAGTACAAAAATGATAAATGAGTCCAGTCTCGATACATCCAAAGACACTCTCTGTGGCGCTTGGTTTACTTATAAAATAACTAATATATGTACAGATTATTATTCCTATAATAGGTGGTACTGCAGTTCAACTTAACATTTCTCACATAGTATACGTACTTATATTTACAATTTTTAGAAGTAAAATAAAACAACAGACGAGAAAAAAAAAATTTAATTAGTTTCGACATATGTACAGAATTTATACCAAGCAAACATTCATAAAGTCTACATCTTGTTTTAAAAATAACCACTCTTTTAATTTTCCGGAAAATATTTTTAAGTTTATACAACTTTTTACCTCATATATGAATTCTGGATTACGCATGTAGCGGAAAGCTATTGGACACATATATTATGCATTTTCATACTATTAATATACAAGACAGAGGTTCATCAGAATATTTTTAATCTATTATAGCTAAAAATAAAAGAATGATTTATTAATGGCTTATGTCATTAATTTTATTTTTGTAAGAAATGGCCAATCCCTTTGAAACTTTATTCTTCCCGTTCTCTTGAGCCACTGGCCTGTGCTAGAATCTTATCAAACAGAATAAAGAGTGGAAGTAATACAGTAAGGTTGAACTGTGAAGGACACTGTAACACATATTTCAGCTCAAATATAGAACCCAACGTCTTACTCAGCTTTCTCAACAAGCCAATAGAGATATTGGTACAATTCAAACAATTTTATTTTTGACTGTTAATCAATATTAAATTATTTAAAACACTTGACATTCTCACAGCACGGTTAAATTTCTAAATACATTAGTTGCAATAGTCCAAGAGCGGAGGGCCTATATGCAAATAATGTTTCCATAAAATCGACAGAGAACGTGATTATCAGTCACATTAGTTTTAGTGAAGAATAAATTCAAGGGTATAAAAATGAATTAATGCATAAACTAAACTTTTTATATGATTTAATTTCAAGCTATGTTTTTAACTGTAAATTAAAGTATTCTTCTTCTATATTTTTATACTAGCTAATCTTGCATATGAGTTATTCAAATCTGTTAAGTCAGCAATTCTCTACGTAGTTGCACTTCTATGGGTCGTTAGCAGTTTAAGCGGAATAAGTGAAGTGAAGCTTTGAGTTGAGTATAGCCATTCTGCTATTGAGCTTATAACTCCGCTTATCGTCTCCTGCCAGCTGTGTGGAATAAACGTAGACCTGGGAGTTACGCGGGAGCTTTCAATCACATTCTTGAGAAATCATATTACTAGTGAGCACCAACAATATTTATGCATATGAAATATTTTAAAACCAAAATTAGAGCTTGATAAAATATATATATTAAAATATATTATATATATATATATATATATATATTTTACTGGGTGTATATTATGTCTGGAAACACCCAAAAGATCATCACTTTAATAATTTAAATATAAATTTGCAAACTCTTACCAATCGTGTATAGAGATTGGGGAAATCTAATTTTATGGAACAATGTTTTGTTATGTCACACCATCGGGGGACGTGTCCTGCCGAGGGTATCGTGAATATTCTTAGATGGAAGCCTATACCTTGTGATACATTTAAATTTTTTAAAGGTAATTGCTTACTGAATTTGATTGCACAAACCGCTATCTCAAGGGATATTTATTCTATCAGAAAATAGAAGGCCATTTTTAGTATTGAAAATTTACTGATGTTCAAACAATGTAATTTTAAAACTTGGTTTTTGCCAAAAGATGTGATTACACTAATCTTTTTAGCATTTTTTTAAATCGTTCAATTAATATAAAACAAAAAATTTCATTTTAAGCTGGTTCTCATTTAGCACAAATTTGCCTGTTTGTTATTTAAGTACATATTGGGAAAATAAAATTACTGGTATTGATTTCTTATTTACAAAATAAAAAATAATGACTATGCTGCTTAGAAAAGTCTTTACAACAAACGTTTTCCATGCATTTGGTGTCAAAGCAATTGTTCGTTCGAACTGTGTTCCTTCTACGGTTGAACAATGAGCCAATCTTGTGTAAAATGATTCGACAGAGTTGGCCTAACATTCCTGCAGTTATCTAAAGCAATTCTCCTCTATAATCCCTGTTTCTTAGGTCTTCCAAAATTATGATGGCTTTCTTCTATAAACATTGGATTTATAAATGACCCCATAGGAAAATTAATCGATTGGTTGACAATTCGGAGATCTTGGAGGCCAATCGATTTCTCCTCTTCGGCCCACCATATCCATTTATGAGGAAAACCTTTAAATCCATAATACTCTCTGACACGTGTCTCCCATAAGGGGGTGGAGCAACCATCATGCTGAAAACCTATAACATTATCAATGTATTCTCCGGATGCAATTTGAAAATAGCTGGGATTATTTCATTTTGGAGCATATTGTAGTAAAGTTCTGCATTTAAATTTCCTTTGATGGAAAAAGGGTTTCTCCCAACAATTTTGTTAACCCTAAAATTTCCACACCTTACGTTCAGTTTTTGTGGTTGTTATTTTTTTTTTTTTTCTTTTTGTTTTATGCTGTGAATGGGATCTCAGTAATCCAATGTGGGTTTTCACATAGCCCAGTAAATGGCAATTGTGCCTGTTAACTTTGCCATGTAGGAAAAAAGTTGCCTCATCAGAAATCTAGTATATGTTGTGTCAGAGAAAAGTCTCTATTGTCATCACTATTTGCGCATCACAAGTTCACAAACACTCAACTTCTTCTGTCGTCAATCATCCTCACTAAAACTGTTGGACTAAATGAACTTTAAATGGTTTGTATTTAGTAATTTTCAAAATCTTACTCACAGACATAGGGTGCATATCATGTTGCTGTGCAGCTTTTCTGAGCGATGGTTATGTGGGTCTTCAATAAATGTTTTGCAAAACATCTAGTGCATGTTCTTCATCTGGTTGCAGATTGTATCCTACCCGCTTTTGGCCGATTACGTAACACTCCCTGTCATTTCAAAACGCTCAATAGTTTTTGATATTCGTTGCAACCACTTATGGATTCCTTTCTGGGAAAGTGTCATTAAAACAAATTACAAACTTCCCGATAAAGATCTTTGACGATCGCCATATCCTCGCGATCATCAACAGGAGTAATTCGTTCTCTTTCTATGGACACTGTCCATTAAACATGCCCACATAACAACAGAACTACTGTAATTAGATAACTTGTTGGACGCAGCAATGCTTCAGAGACACTGAATTAACCTCGACAGGACTGATATGACCTTTGTCCATTTGTAATTCCCAAGCTTAGACCTGTCTAGTGAAAGCTCCATGCTCAACAAACTGAAACCTGTAGACCAGATGATTAATAACACAATAATTTTTTCTCATAGGCTAGTGACCTTTGTCTCTTTAAACCTTCCTGCTGACTGGAAAACACCAAGTACAGATTCATAAGTAATCAGAGAAAGTGACTCATAAGTTTTATTCATTGTAATAAAAACTGGTAAATTTGTACTAATGAAACCAGCTTAAAAATAAATTGTTTATTTTATTTTAATTGAACATTTAAAAAATGCTAAAACATTAGTGTAACACATTTTGTGGCAAGAACCATGTTAAAATTACATTGTTGAACATCAGTAAATTTTCAATACTAAAAATTCTCTATTTTCTGATAGAATAATTCCTTTGAGATGCGGTTTGTGGCATTCAATTCAGTAAGCTATTACCTTTAAAATTATGTATCACAAGGTATAGGCTTCCATTAAGAATATTCACGATACCCTCGGCAGGACGTCCCCCGTTGGTGTGACATAACAAAACATTGTTCCAAAAAGTAGATGCCCAATCTCTATCACGATTGTAAGAGGTTTCAAATTTATATTTAATTATTAAAGGATATATTTGGGTGTTTTCCAGACATAATATACACCCTGTATATATGTATGAAAAATGAATTTTATATCACTTAAAGATCTCAATATGCTGTCGTATTTTCAATCATGATATTACCATTAAATTTGTAGCTAAATTCCTTTTTATTACTTTTGCAAAAATATTAACTTGGAAATAAAATGTTTTAATTGTCTTTCTTCAATAATAATTTAAATCAGTTCTTAAAAATACTAAATTACTAAATTCTAATAAATTAAAATTACAGCATATTCTGTTAAAACAGCTTAAAATAAAATAATCAATTAAATGCAAATTAAATTAATTCCCAAAGTTCTATTGTGCAGCTAGTACTAAACCCAGACTGGGATTTTCTCCATTTCCAATATTTATCATTTTAAAAATCAAATACAAATTAGTGCTAAGTGAATATAGCTCTATTGTTTATATATGATCCTATTATTTAATTTTAATTTAGTTTGGTATAAAAATTTATGACTATAAAATACAATCTGTTATATTTGCCATGACCATATTAGTTTCGCTACCAGTTTTATATAACATTTAATATACTATTAGTTGTATTTTTAAAAGTACATGCTATTACAAATACTGATTTTTCATTTAGTTATTTTTATTTGCAAACAATATGAAAAGAATTAAAAGAGCCTTTATTAGGCAAAACGTGTAATTTAAAAATAATGAAAAACGTTATCGTTCAATTAAAGGAATAGTCGCGCCACTTATTAAAATAATTGAATAAATAAGATGTAGTTAGAAATATTCAATATCTTAGAGACATTCGTTTGTACAACTTCGGAAACCATGGAACCAAGTCACATGAAACTACAAAAACACTTAAGAACACAAAGAGTGTTTTGCTGGTCTTAACCATTGATAAGACCTCGACATGAGACTTGATTCAAAGGGCATGGAACTCATTTGAGGGGGAAAACACCGTCGAGGAACACAATAGGGCCACCACCCTCTAGCTTTCTGAATGTATTCGTGTTTGGAAAGTAAAAAGTTTTGTCTTTTAGGAGGTTGTTAGTCAAACAAAGGAGAGTAAAAAAATTCAAGAAGTGTTTTTTAGAAATTTAATTAATAAAATACTCCTACATACAGCTTCACAGAGTTTATTTGAAATAAAAAAACACTACTTCTTAAGCCTTTAGTTCATATTAATATCATAGATTTTTAAAATTAAATAATCGAAAGATAACACTTAATTTATATGAAATAATTTAATTAGTTTACTTATATTATTAAATTTACGCTGTATGCCCATTAACAAAGTACCTAAGCGTTAATTATGTTATACAGTAAGTCTATTAAGCATATAGGGTTGCTTACCTACTTCTAACCTCAACGTATTTATAACAATTTTAAAGTATAATAATTGGATCTTTTTTAACGAAGCTTGTCATTCATGAGAACTGGAGAATTTCATTTCTGGCTTTCTCTTCTGGGCATAAGTAAAAGTTTCAATAACAGCTTAAAAATATTTAAACTTTTAGATATTATTGAGACATCTTCTTATCTATAACGTATTTAAACTACAGTTAAAAAACCAAGGAAAGTAGACAATTCCTTTTAAAATTGGTTATTTTTCATGCGACCAATGAAGGTAAGGGTAAATATACCCAATGAATGATTTCCTCATATTATTATAAATTCTAAAATCAGGTTTGGCTATCTTTTAGTTACTAGTATAACGTTTCACACAAAATGCTTGAAAAATAATTCCTCTCGACAGGCCCCTGAAAAATGTGCCCGTATGGTTTGTAAAACATGTTTACACAACTCAGGAATCAATTGATTTTCCTCAATTCAATTTCGGAAATTATCACTACCTCGAGGGCTTTTTAACTTGTAAATTTCATGTCCTTTACATAAAACCACATGAAGTACTTGAGTCGGTTACAGGTCCGGAGATCTTCCAGGCCACTAAATAGGTCCACCTATCTATCTATTAAGAAAATCAATATCTAAGTAGTGGGCGCGACTTGCTGATTATAATGCGGAGGTGCTCTGTCCCACTGCATTGCCAGGATTGTTAGAGTATTCTGCTGTTGGAAAGATACTTAACTGCACTTCATCAGTGAAATTCCCTGCAATGTAGAATGGTGCAGTAATCCGTCCTCCCATCCTTCCTCCCACATTCCTTCCACATATGGTTTTTTTTTTAATGTTGCTTGTGATGTTCTCTTGTCCTGTAAGTGATTAACATCACTCCAGAGGTGGGGGGGGGTAGTTGTGTCTATTAAACGTTCTCTTTCCTCATAAAGGTTGATTTGTCATTAAATATACTATCATTTAAAGTGTCTGGTTATCTATTTTCCTCATTCGTGTCATCGACAATATTCAGTAACCATCCTAGTAACTATGCGTCGAGCACTTTGATTAGATTAATTTTGTATACTTATTGATTTTAATGTTAAAATCATACAAAACAGATCCCTGAGAAATGCCTTCAGTCTTTTTACAGGAATAGTATCTGGAACTGATACTTGGTACTGGTCAACTTAGAAGTCCAACTCCTCTGATCAGTTGTGTCGTCTGTTTTTTCTCCGATCTCGGTCTTCCTGGTTTTAAGGATTTTAAATTAATTTTAATTTTGATTTATGGTTTTTCTCGAAAGTTGATTTATTAAATAAATATTTGATTTTATATTATGGTAGAATTATATCCTCATAACCTACGCATCTATAAAGGTGAATATATAAACTACTTATGCCCATGGTTTTAAGGCTGAAAAAATCAAGTGATTACATCAAGACAAAGTCCTTTACGTACCTAAACATAAGTTCTCTCGTGGAGTTCATTTCCAATCATTCTTTTCAACTTTTTTTGTCTGCTACGATTTTTATTTAAACCTTTACTTTGCTTAGATTAGTTTTTCTTTTTAATGCCTTAAAGATGAGAAGACACTAAGTTGTGATTAAATGTTACAATTAGCTGCCCCAAAACGTGAATTATGCCTAAGTTTTAAGTAATTAATTCTGACCGATACAAGTTTTACTAGACGTAATTTTGTACTGAAGATATAAACCCTATATAGTTTGCGCAGTTAGTTAGTTTTTTTCGTAATAACATTTTCAGTTGCCCAAATATCCTCCACTTGGTTTTGTTGGGTTTGTAAAGAAAGTAGTGATTATTACATCATAAAAGTGCGTAGAGTTTAGTTTTTCTAGTTTATCCGTTATAATGAGAAAAGAGAAATGAGAAAATTTATTTCACAAAGTAAACATTATATAGGTACATATTTGTAAGTGAAATATGTTCCCCAGCAAAGGCACATGCCTGTGTGCTGGGAACGAGCTCTAACAGTCTACTAAACAAAATATAACAACCATAAAGTATAAAATAAATAAGATAGTAGAATTAAATCAACAAATTAAACTCTTGTAATCAATTTATGAATAGGTTTAACATAAATTAAATTAGCGAATTAGTAATAGATCAGAAAAGAAAAATACAATTTGAGACTACTATACGATAGGCTAATTAAAATAACCTAACTTGTAAAATTATGTATCACTGTAAAGTTTTGGCATCTTTTTCGACCTGCATGTGAAACTTATCAACAAATACAAGACGAATTCAGCAATTTCTTTCTCTATCTCTTTCTCACTCTTCCTTTCAGTCAATCTCCCTCTCACTCCCTTTCACACATTCACTCACACTCTCCTCCCACTTTCTCACTCATTATTTATCACACATAAACCCACACACACACACACACACACACACACACACACACACACACACACCACACCACTCTTTAGGAATATATAGAAACAATAAGCCGTTCAACACCTTCCTACACCCACTTCAACTAACCATTTGT
>NW_025788773.1:0-9964 GCF_021130785.1 Homalodisca vitripennis
TTGCAATTTTAATTACCTCTAAAAGTAAATATTCTGATTGAAGTGTTTAAACTGTAAACATCATCTCCTAATAATATTAGTACCATAGAAAAACTCCATTTTTCCACTATATCACAAAAAGTTTTTTTCCTAGTACCAGTCTTCATATCTTATCTTAATGTGATTTTAGGGTTTCTGGAGTTAAAGATGACCTAAACTTAATACTGAGAATATAAATTATCCTAGTTATTTTAATGTTTTGAAATTGCTCCTTCAAACTTTACTCATTCTTACTTTAAAGTGGTAACTACTCCATACTTTGTGGTTTCTTATGAACTGTTTAAATAAAAAAACAAGTGGTAGCTGTGGCGACTTGTATATTAACAATTTTTTAGTTTACTTGCAATTTGGGAACAACCTCAAATAGGTAGTAATTTTTATTAAGGAGTAGGGAATACCTCCTCTAATATACAGGGTGATTTCATGAAGTTCTCCCCCCACTTCTACAGCACATTGTGACTAGTAAAAAATAATGAATAAAATGTTATATAACACATAGGTTCCCGAAAACGCTTTCGTTAGCGAGTTTACAGCTAGCGAAGAAGATTTTTCGCCTTGAAATTACCTGGGTAAAAGAGTAAAAATAAAAGGGCATACTGAACTTTTTGGAAAGGTTAATTAAGTAAGAAATATCGTGGATTTCTTGTGTATTTATTACTCTGATAAAACTAATAAAATTAGGTTTTCCAGAACTGTACCTGTAGTAGTTATTTTGAGGGATTCAGGGTTAAATATATGCATAAAAATTGGGGCACGACAACAATGTTTTTTTCTTAAAGTTTGATGTTAACAATAACTTTGTTAAACTTGGTAATTAAATTAGCATTAAAATTCAACAAACATTAATTGTAGAGAATTTAAATTCCTGAGAAAATTGATAATAATCAAAGTCCTAAAATAAAACAGAAAATTAAGTAACCAAAAACAATCGATTTTATTCCAGTAGTAATACAATTACTAGCTGTAAAGAAATACCGTACGGTATTTTATGATTTAAAATAAAACAAAAACAAAATGTTTGTTACCTTAATGATGAGAATAAATTGAGAAAACAAGATTAAATGTTAAATATAATTTGTTTTGAGTAAAGTAAAAATATCATGTTTTTATTACGTTTTTTTTTTTTGGTGTGTAATATTTTTTTTTAATAAAAATTTACATCAAATGTTCGACAAATAAAATGAAGCAAACAATTTTCCCATTATTGTTTACTAATCCATCGAAATGCAAGTTTTTTGTTTTATTAGATTTTCTAAAGTTTGGTAACGCAGCGAAATAACAGCTGATTCAACAATGGTATTTCTTGTACTGTTACGTTAGAACTGGTGTATATAAGTGGTGTGTTTTTGCAAACTACAGCAGGAGATCGGGTTTCAGTGAATCGTGTTTTTTAAATGGCAACGATTTTTCCTGTTGAGTTATATAATTCGATTGTTTATTCAGCGAAAAATATGCCTTACTTAATTTACATCAGAGGGAAATAAACAATACACGCTGATATGGTTTTTTATTTGTGGGTTACTGTAAATGGTAATGCCCTAGAGCATGCCTGTAAGAAGAAATATGAAATCTACGTTACCCCTAATTAGGAGGATTCCAGATACCAAAACAATTTGCAGGAACTTTTCGTAGCTCTTCGGGAAACGAGGATCACTACCAAGTATACTAGAACCAATTATGGAACGAGCTTGTATCTCAACTTGATGATTGATATTGTTATTAATGCTGTTCCATCCGCAGTCCAAGGTTTAAGGTAATTTCTTAGGCGGATAGGAGTTTCGTCAGTCAAACGGTGTGGAGTGGTCCCACAAACAAATCTTTTATCCGTTTACATAAAACAAAAGAGGTTCAACATCAACAGCTAAGGGGATGGTCCGCTTCGCTTGGAGTTTTTAGCAACATTTTTGAATATTAATAAATCAGACTCTACAAGCCCGTATTTTGTATTACGTGATGAGGCAGCAATTCAACTCGGGATGGTGTCAATTAACTTGCACAAATGAACACTCGATGGGCAGAAGAAAATCCACATGAGTAGTGGAACAGAACTTTTCAACACCGAGATTTAGCGTCAATGTCTGGTGTGGCCCTTCTTGCACAATCGGCTGATATGGACCTTTCATATTACCTGGACGTCACTAAATGAATGAGGTTATCTTATTTGCATTTCCTTCAATAAGAGTTGCCGCAGCTGTTAGAGAATGTTCCCTTTACATCTCAGAACAAAATTTGTACTTCCAGCATGAACGGGAGCCATCCTCCCCACTTTTTCAACGTGCCGTTTTCTGCTTACTTAAATCATCAATTTCCTGTGACACTGGATTGGTCGTGGAGAGCCTCACCCTTGGCCACCCAAGATCACGCGCCAGATCTATCCTCCATTGGATTATTTGCATCTGGGGATTGGATAAAAAGCACATTGTAACTACAAGACAAAATTGAATATCTTCTGTGATGAATATAATTGCCCGTTATTATGGATCTCGGCTGTGCAGATACAGGGAAAGTTCCTGAAAAATTAAGAAACCGCAACACAAAAGCAATACACAAACGTGCTGCAAAACTGTTATTGATAATGATGGCCTCATTTTCGACACATCTATTATAAAAAGGTGCCGTATCGGTTGGGTCCCAAACCTGATTAATTTTGCTTAAAACTAGTTAATTGTATTATATTGAATTAAAATCGATTTTGTGGTACTTTATTTCTGTTTTTATTTTAAGACTTTGTGATTATATCAAATTTTTCTCAGAATTAAATTCTCTACAATTAATGTTTTGTGTGATTTTATGTATTTTTATTAACCAATTTAACAAAGTTATTGTAGCATCAAAACTTACATGTAAAACATAATTGTTTCGTGCCCCAATTTTTTGCATTTAACCCCTAAAATCCCCTCAAAAACTACTAACAGGTACAGTTTCTGAAAACCTATTTTATTAGCTTTAATCAGGTAAAAATATGGCCATAAGAATCACACGATATTTCTGTACTTAAATTAACCTTTCCAAAAAAGGGTTCAGTAATGGCTTTATTTTACTCTTTAACCCAGGAATTTCAGGCGAAATCTTTTCGCTACTTCTACCAGCTGTAACTCGACTAACCGAAGCGTTTGTCGGGAAACCTATGTTTATATAACATTTTATTCATTATTTTTACTAGTACAAATGTTGGCCTTGTAGAAGTGGGGGGAGAACTACATGAATCAACCCTGTATATTATATATGACAGGTGTATATTAAATGATCTGGAAACACCCAAATATATCCCTATTTAATAATTTAAATATAAATTTGAAACCTCTTTACAATTTCGTAGATAGAGATTGGGCATCTACTTTTTGGAAACAATGTTTTGTTATGTCACACCAACGGGGGAACCGTCCTGGGCCGAGGGTATCGGTGAATATTCTTAATGGAAGCCTATACCTTGCGTGATAGATAACTTTTAAAGGGTAATAGCTTACTGAATTGAAATGCCGACAAACCGTCCATCCTCAAAGGGGAATTTATTCTATCAGAAAATCAGAGCCATTTTTTTAGTATTGAAAATTTAACTGATGTTCAACAATGTAAATTTTAAACAGGTTCTGTGCCCCACAAGAATTGTGTTACACTAATTTTTTTTAGCATTTTTTTTAAATTGTTTCAATTAAAATAAAACAAAAATTTCATTTTTCAAAAGCTGGTTCTATTAGGCACAAAGTTATGCCAGTTTTTAATTAACAGTACAATTATGGAAATAACTTATGTTTATTGGATTTCTTATTACAAATAAAAAATATATGTATGCTGTTAGAAAAGGTCTTACAACACAAACGTTATTACCTGCATTTGGTGTCAAAGCAATTGTTTTCGAACTGTGTTCACTTCTAACGTGTTTGACAATGAGCCAATCTTTGTGTAAAAATGATTCGACAGAGTTGCCTAACATTTCTTCAGTTATCAAAGCAATCTCCTCTATAATCCCTGTTTTTCCTTAGGTCCTTCCCAAATTATGAGGCTTTCTTCTATAAACATTGGATTTTAAATGACCCCCCATAGGAAATAATCGGATTGGTGACAAATCCGGAAGATCTTGGAGGCCATTCGATTTCTCCTCCTTCCGGCCAATCCATTTAATGAGGAAACCTTAAATCCAAATACTCTCTTACCTGTCCTCCCATAATGAGGGGTGGAGACACCATCCTGCTGAAACCATACATTATCAAATTGATTCTCCTGATGGGGCAAAAATATTTGAATAGTCTGGGATTATTTCATTTGTGGAGCATATTGTAGTAAAGTTCGGCATTTAAATTTCTATTGAATGAAAAAGGGTCCCAACAATTTTAGTTTACCTGAAAATTCCACACCATACGTTCGGTTTTTTTGTGGTTGTCTTTGTGAATGGGACTCCATGTGAATCCAATTGTGGGTTTTCACTAGCCCAGTAACGGCAATTGTGCCTGTTAACATTGCCATTTAGGAAAAAAAGTTTGGCCTCATCATCCAGCAAATAGTATTGTTGGTCAGAAAAATCTCTCTAGTTGTCAATCACATTTGCGCATCACAAGTTCACAAAACTCAACTCTCTGTTCGTAATCATCCTCACTTAACTGTTGGATCTAAATGAAACTTTTAAATGGTTTGTATTTATTAATTTTCAAAATCTTACTCACAGACATAGGGTGCATAATCATGTTTGCTGTGCAGCTTTTCTGAGCGATGTTATGTGGGTCTTCAATAAATGTTTGCAAAACATCTAAGTGCCATGTTCTTCATCTGTTTGCAGATTTGTAATCCCTACCCGACTTTGGCCGATTACGTACACTCCCTGTCATTTCAAAACGCTCAATAGTTTTTTTGATATTGTTGAACACACTTATGGGATTCCCTTTTCTGGGAAAGTGTCATTAAACAAATTACAAACGTTCCCGAATAAGATCTTTTGACGATCGCCATATCCCCTTCGCATTCATCAACAGAGTAATTTCGTTCTCTTTCAGATCAATTCCCATTAAAAAAGGCCAAATAAAAAAAAAAATTAAAATAACTTGAACTAACTGTAATTAGATAACTTGTTGACGAGCCAATGCTTCAGAGACGACTGATTTAACTCGACAGGAATGGATATGACCTTTGAGTCCATTTGGTCAATTCCCAAGCTTAGACCCTGTACCTAGTATGGACAAGCTCCATGCTCAAACTAAACTGGAAACCCTGTAGACCAGATAGATTAATAACACAATAAACTGTTTCTTCATCAGGCTAGCTGACCTCCTTTGTCTCTTTAAACCTTCCTTGCTGTACTGGAAAACACCAAGTACAAGATTCATAAGTAATCAGAGGAAAGTGACTCATAAGGTTATTTATTCCATTGTAATAAAATACTGCGTAAATTTGTACTTGCAATGAAACCAGCCTTAAAAATAAATTGGTTTGATTTTATTAATTTAAGTGAAACATTTATAAAAATTAGCTAAAAAGATTAGTATTGTAACACCATTTTGTGGCAATGAAAACCATTGTTAAAATTACATTGTTGAACATCAGTAAATTTTCAATACTAAAAAATGCTCTATTTTCTGATAAGAATAATTCCTTTAGAGATGCGGTTTTGTGGCATTCAATTCAGTAAGCTATTACCTTGTAATAATTAATGTATCACAAGGGTATAGGCTTCCATTAAGAATATTCACGATACCCTCGGCCACAGAGAACGTCCCCTCGTTGGGTTGTGACATAACAAAAACATTGTTTTCCAAAAAGTAGATTTCAATCTCTAATCACGATTGTAAGAATGGTTTCCCAAATTTATATTTAACATTATTAAAGGATATTAATTTTGGGTGTTTTCCAGACATAATTATACACCCTGTATATATTATATATATATTATCATATATAATATATATATATATATATATATACTATTATATATATATAAGAGAATAGTTTGTGTGTATGGACCATTGATATTTGTGATCGATCATTATGAAAATTTGTGTTGTGTGTAAGATATATACTTTTTCCATTGGAGAAGATTTATATGCCTATACCCATTGTAATAACTCCGCCACCCAGGCGTAACTCTATTTCGTTTAGTTGGAAATATAATTCCACTTATGAAACCAGAAAGATGCTCTTACACACGGGCAAAGTTTACGAGAAAAGCATGAGTGAATGCTACGCGGAAACAGTCTAGTAAATAATTATAACACAGTTCATTTCCTTTATCAATTAATCGTTTATATTAATAGAGGAATTGAAACTGTCCACATTTTGTAAAATAAACACCATGTATAAAATTGGGGTTTATATGCAACATATAGAATCTCATATCTTTATTTTGTCTTTAAAAACAAAATATTTTTTCTATTGTTATTGTATTACAGGACAGATATGGTTGATGATGTCCAATCATTTGTTGCGGTCAGCTGTAGAGTACTGAAGGAGAGGGAGAACGGCCTACAAGATATATGTACTTTGTCCATCTCACGGTCCTTCTCAGTTCCGATGCAACCAAGAACTTAATTGACAGAACTCGCCCATAGATGAGGTAATTCTTTTTACAGTTTTTATTAAAATTTTTTTGTACTTAATATGGGGCGGCCATTTCTTTCTGTCTGCACAAATATGATACTCAGATCCTAAAAACTCATTATTAATTTTCCCTGCTTGAAATGCGTTAGAAATTTAACACATCGTGTGAGGATTGTGGTCACCGGCAACCACCCACAGAACACCAGTGCGATGAGGAGCGTGGCGGTAGCCAGTCTACCTGCGCACAGCCAATTGTTTGTGTTTAAAAGGGTTTTATTGGGGTTCAGCCAGTACGTCATATTCGGTAAAATATTTTTACCTGCAGTTTAATGTGTTAACCCTTAAATAAAGGCCCTAACAATTTTTTCCAATTGACAGGCGGTTTTTAGCAATTTTGTTGGGAGTTTAAAAATGGAACTAGTGGTAAATTAATCTTCATGATATTATAGTTAGGGGTGCCGTGTGTTCATTTGGAAGGATCTAAAATTAAAAGGGAAAAAAAATTTTTAAATATTATTTTGTTATATATGTGGTAATTTCTAAAAATTTTGGTAAAATAATTTGGAAAGTTAGATTAGACATAAAGAAAAACAAAGACAATGGTTTATGACATAAGTATGTTATGTGTTACCGTCCCATTCTTTCTGTTATGTTGTATGTTAAAGTTTATTATTAATAGATTGCAAGGGTTTTGGAAAGGATTATAGGACTTTCAGACATTCTGTCATCTCATTAGTACAGGGTGAGTTTTAAGTTCCCTTCCCCCCAATTTTTGTTTTTTAAAAAACCGTAATAAGTATAGGAGGTTTAAAAACTCCGTACATTATTCGTCTCAGAACCTAAATATCTTGTTTTTCATGGGTTCATTGAACTCTCCACCTCCAATGGGGGACGGTTCCACGAGGAGTAAGCGAGATTCTTTAAATGTAAGCATAGGTTTGATATGCCACAATCAATATTAAAGGTCTCTGTAAGTTGAATACAATTTGCCGCAAACCGAACCTTCAAAAGGTTCATCCTAATGAAAAATTACAGGGTGTTTTAAACATGTCACAAAATATGCTAAATGTGCTATTATCTGCGTATTTAATTCGCGCAACTTTTTTAAAAGTTCATTTCAAAACACAATTTTCCTATTTGCTTGTTTATATTCTTTAAAATAAGAAACTCTTATTTCTGTTGTGTTTTAATGATTTAAAGGGAGGATTCCACTGGGATAGTCCGAGATCCTAGGATGTTTATACTAAAGGATTATTTAATAAGAAGTCGGTCATGTGATGTGGTCGTTTAAACATTGCCTTTTAATAACGCTGGAGGGGAAACGGTGCTACAATCTGAATTAAAAAAGGATAATTCATAATTTTGTTAATAATAAAATTTTGTACAGAATCTGTGGTCTGCATTTTTAAATGTAATCTTTGACATAGTCCCTGTGTCGTTGTAAAAGTGAAAGTTGTTTGTTATCTGGGTATTCCCAGAGACTTGTTATGTTTGGTTTCAGTTACTTGGGCCATTAAGTATCTGATCTTGTTAGTTGCAGTGTGGCTACTGACCTTGTTAGTTTTAGTGCTGTTAAAGTTTAGAAACATGTCCTCGCACTCTTCAAGAAAAAGTTGACATGGTGTTTATTTTTGGCGCTTCTGGGAATAATTACCACGAAACAATGAGACGATTTAACGAAAACCATCCAGAAAGACATGTTAGCAGAACCTATAATAACAGTTATAACAGTTAATAACAAAATTTAGAGACTGGTAGCGTTACTGATGCAAAAACGTTCAGGCCGTCCTCCTTTGTCAGAAGAAGTTGATTTTGAGGTTCATTTGTACAGTTGTTGGAAAATCCTCAAACCTCTTCGAGACAAATAGCAGACAATATCGGGGTATCACAACGCAAAGCAATAACTACCCTGAAGAAGCACCAAATTTCATCCCTACAAAATTATGCTACATCACGCATTAAATGAAGATGACCCGGACAGAAGATTGCAGTTCTGTGAAACTATGGATAGACTAATTATAGCAAATCCAACAACCGTAAAATAATATCTGCTTTAGTGATGAGAGTAACATTTTACGTAAATGGTTTAGTGAATAGACACAACTGCCGATACTGGAATAACTCCAAATCCCCATGTTCACAGAGAACATCATACCCAGTATCACCAGAAGTAAATGTTTGGGCAAGGTCTATTTGGTAACCACGTGATTGGACCACTGTTTATTGACGGAAATTTAAATGGAGAAAGTTATTTACATATGCTCTAAAATAATATTCATCCATTAATAGAAAAATACAATTCGCACTAATGGTGGGGAGTTTTAATGGAGAAGAAGTAAGGTTCCAGCAGGACGGATGCTCCTCCACACTAATGTTAATGTTCGTGGTTACCATAACGTACATTTTCGTGAGAAAGTGGATAGGACGACGCGGGGCAATAGAATGGCCGGCACGGTCCCCTGACTTGAACCCACTGGATTTTTTTTTGTGGGGACACTTGAAGTCTGTGATTTATTGTACACCAGTCGCATGTATGGAAAGATCTTCGGAACACAATTACTGAGGCCTGCAGGAAGGTAAACACCAGAAATCCTAACCCGTTGTAAGGAGTGAATAGTTGTTAACAGACTATACTACTGTCAGGAAGTAACAGGCAATCAGTTTGAGCATCTACTACAATAAAAGGGTAAGTAACAACCTACTAGTATCGGAATCGTACAATATTAGAACCGGAATCACTGTTGAAATAAAAATAAATTAGGTCTAAAACCTTTGTAAGACAAACAATTCTTTAAAAAATAAAAATACTTACGAAGGCGACACAACACATCAGATCGACTTCTTATTAAATCCTTTAGTTAAACTCCTAGAATCTCGAGACTTCCAGTGAATCCCATCTTAAAATCCATTTAAACACAACAAAATAAAGTTTCTTTTAAAGAGATAAAACAGCAATAGGAAAATTAGTTTTAAAATGAACTTTTAAAAAGTTGCGCGAATAAAACCGCAAGATAAATAGGCACATTTAACTCATTTTGTACATTTTAACCACCCAGTAGCATTTTCATTTAGGATGAAACCTTTTTGTGAAGGTCCGGTTTGCCGGCATTGTAAGTCTTACTGTTCAGAGACCTTTAATTTCTGATGTGCATAATCAACCTATACTTAACATTTAATGGAATCTCGGCTTAATCTCCTCGTGGACCGTCCCCCATTGGACGGTGCGAGAGTCAATGAACCCATGGAAAAACAAGATATTATAGGTCTAAACGGAATAGTGTACGGAGTTTAAACCTCCTAACTTTTACGGTTTAACAAAAATAAATAGGGGGGAAGGGACATTAAAACTCACCCTGTATATTACAAAATTGTATAAAACACTACATTTCGAGGATTGAAA
>NW_025788774.1:0-10779 GCF_021130785.1 Homalodisca vitripennis
CAATTGAAATAACTAAATGGAAACACAAGTAGGGGGCAGAATGCGCCCAACGATATGGTTTGCTAAATAGTAGGGGAGAGGGGGGTACCTTTGAACTAGGGGCACATTTGAACAAGTTTAAATTTCCCGCCATTTGATGAGCTAACTGCCTGATTTTTTTTTCTACTTCTTCTTCTCATCTGTATGACCTAGTACACCTGTTTCCCTCCATTTCTTTTAACCTTTGTATTCAGTGCCAGATAGGTTAGGTTTTAGCCACATTTTGTAAACTTTTAAGTTTTGAGTTGTAAGACTGTCAGCGGAAGAAAGAATTGAAGAATTGACCAACCTTATATTCTAAGGTAAGTACATTTATTGAGCAATTTTTTGAATATAATAACATAAGATAATATGTTCAAGACTAACTAAGAAAAAAAAATCAGTTTCTTCTACTGTGGTCATGTGGGGGTAACATTTGAACAAACATTGGGGAGGTACATCTTGAAATCATTCTAAAAATTATTCATAAAAGTTACTGGTTTTGTAAAAAAAAGGTAAAATATAAGAAAGCCGAATTTTTTAGGTTATTTATTAGCATTTGTACAAGTTAAACAAATTGACTTTGATTTTTATTTTTTACTGGAAAATTATAAATATTTAAGAGAATTGTTTTAAACCTAGACTATATAATGGGTAGGCTATTATTCAAGATAGAATAAGAATGAGGCTTATTTTTTTTTTTAGTCACCATGTTTATATATTTTAAATCTAGTAAATTTGGCTTACATTAAAACACACATGTTGTCTTACGTCTTAAAACTATCGTCATTAAAAAAAATCTTGATATCAGCAGCATAATATTGAAACAAACCTAATTTGATCTTACCATTGTAGGCCTTGGCCTTGATCTAAAACAATTAAATTACTAACTTACATTATGTTTAGGTATATAAACTCACTTTGTATTGTTTTTCAGGTTACAATGGTTAGAAACTACCATCAAGAAATAAGTGGGCCCAGAGATAAAGATGTGCGAGATGTGGAGGACGGAAGCTGTTAAGCTTGTGGTTTTGGGAAAAAACGGCGCCAATACGTCATGAAGCAGAATCGTTTGGCTTGGTTCATACCATGTTTTTCTATCGAAATAAAAAAAGCAAAGGCTCTTCTAAAGACAAATTTGCCATCTGAGCACACTGATATCCGAGTCCCTTACAGTGCACCCGCACCCATTTTAACATTTATGAGCAAGTTCACTTCTAACCAAGTATTATCAAGCTCAAGAAGAAAAAATGCTAGAAGAATATTATTATTACATGTTCTGCGATGAACTATTGTCTCACGTACAAAATTTCATTAGAGCTCTTGAATTTCAGTATGCAGATAACAAATTGGGCACGATGTCCAAAAAAAATGGGAAGATAATAAATCAGCTGGTTTAGGATTGGGTTGAAAGGTTTTATGAAAAGACATAAATATTTATCCCACTGAGATAACCTGAGAAAACACAAGCTTAGCTAGAACATTTAGGTTTTCAATCGGAAAAACATTGAAGGAATTTCAAAAAAACTTACGATGATGTTTACAAAAAACACAAATTTTTTTCAGTGTGACATTTACAATCTTGATTGAAACTGGGATTAAAACTGTCGTGCAAAGCCACAAAATGTTGTAGCCTTAAAAAAAAGGCACTAAAAACAAGTAGGTCCAACTTGTGTCTGGGAGAAGAAAGAGGGCAGCCTTATTACAATGGTTGACTACTGTTAATGCGGCAGGCAATACCATTCCTCCAGTTTTCATTATTTTCCGACGAGCTAGATCTAACTTGTCAGGTTTAATGGTAGGTGCTAATCAGTTGGAAGCTTAGGACTTGTTAACTCCCCTACTTGTGGGGTGGATCAATAAATTGCTTTGTTCCTCCCCAAAGTGCTGGAGCTCTTTGTGATGTTACAGCCACTGCTCAAAAGAATCACCTGTTCTTGATTGATTCTCGACAACCTCGAATTCCCACTTGCACTCTGGATGCAATATTCTAAGCAAGAGATAATGGCTATTTGTATTGTTGACATAATACCTCCTCATTGTAGACCATCGTGTACACAACTCTAGATGTTTCAATTTTTCAGGACCATTTTAAACAAAAACTTAGGCCACATGTTCAAAATAACCTGGCTAACAAACAACCCCGGATCTAAATTGTCAATTCCACTGATTTAGCTGGGGTTTAGGCCATCAAAAGCTTTTAATTTAGCATTTTACAAGGAAGAATATCTTAAAAGGTATTTGAGGAGTGTGGAATATAGGCCATCTTCTACAACTGTGTTTACTGATGAAGATGTTTCCATTTTTCTGAAGCGATGATAACCTCTAGTACGCCTACACCTGTCAGCACTACGAAATCTTCTAATCATAGGACGTGAAAATGAAAAATTACAGCCAAGGTACAGTCTAATGGCATAGACCTACAGGTTCAACATCAATTGAATAAATGAATGCCTAAATGATGGGATTTTTAACAAAACCGTAGCAGTGTCTCCTAGTCCAGAGGTTGTTAGAGCCTTATTCCCCCTTGCATGAAAGTGCAAAATCTTCAAGTAGAATTGTAAAAAAAGGAAAGGAAGAGAACCAGGGAAAATCGAAAATATTTACGGCCACTCCAGAAAAAATTCGGTTGGCAAGAAGAAATCAAAAGAAAGCTTTTAGAAAAACAGAAAAAAAGAAGAACTAAGGAAGCAGCGTGACATAAAAGGCAAAAAGAAAATTAGATTTACCAGAAAAGAAAAAACAAATAAATCGGGACATAACAAAAGAAGAAAAACAAATAAGCATAAAATCTATTTCATACGAGTCTGACTGTGACGTTCCTGTATCCCAATTTATATGGTAAGTGTGAGAATCAGACTGGGTGGATGAAGCTCTGAAGAAGATGACAAATTCGATAGGCCCTAAACCTGTCTAAACAAGTAAAAATATGTCCGTTGCTTGAAATACAATACTATGCTGTATTTTATGGAAATAAGTTCGGTATTTAGGAAGGGAGGCTTTGATTTCACGGATGAAGGATTTTCTAAAATTAAGTTTTTGATAGAAGGACTTGGAGATTCATATGAGTGGCCCAAAACATGTTGATGTTCAAGTGATAGAAAATAAATATCTTTTTTACGGGCACAGTACCTTTGATTGGAAATGGACCCTTTATCATCGACAGACCATGTGTAAAAGAGAAGAGGAATTCGATTCAAAATACTCAATGCTAAAAAAGTAGAAGTTGAAGCTAAATTTTGTTTACACAATCTGTAATGTATCCTTTGATTAGTGCTCACACTATGAATAAAATGTTTTTGTGCTATTTCCTTAGTTTGTTCTTTACTAATTATCCAATGTTCAAATCCACCCCGTCCCTTGTTCAAACCTACCCCAGGCTTGTTCAAATTGTTCCCCTTAGTGGGGTACATTCTGAACAACATGCAAGTGAACTTTAATTTTTTTTTTTTAGCCTAGATATTTTGAAGTTTTTTAACATTAAATTTAAGTTATATTTGTTGCATAATAGTCTAAAGATCAATGTCCCCATGCTTGTTTATCAAAATTTAATTAATTTAAAAAAAATACAAAATATATTTTTACAAAAAGAGTTCAAAGGTACCCACCTTTCCTCCTAAGCATAATTAGGGGTTTCAAAAATTTACTGCTTGTATCACCATCAGAGCTTCTTACTATTATTCAACCCATAGGAGTGAGTTTACGATGAGGTGAGGAAAATTGTACATAGCCTAATCTCACAGACTCACATGGCCCACATAACATAGCGAATGAAATGCTGGGGATAAAAAGTTTGACCAGTATGTGGCAGTTGAAATTAGCGGGACTAAATGACTGAATGCAAGTTTTGACATTCTTACTGCGATTCAAATTTCCGCTTCTCACCTCATTCTAGCAGTTGTCTCTTGAAGCTCGCAATAACTTCTTAATCCATGTTGGTGGTTGTTGCCAAAAAACTCATGATGTGGCACAAGCATTGTTTACAGACTATTTGAATGTGGTCTTATGTGCATTTTTAATCCGTCAACACTAATGCTAAGTGACAACTTTTTAGAGCACCTAGATGGCAACTAATATACTCAGATAGTCAATAATAGGTCGTGGAGGGCCCGTAAAATGAAGTTTAAAAAGTGGTCATACCAATCGATCTGCTTTCACGATACATCTCTGAGTATTTGTAAAAAAAGTGCATTGGTATGGTTTCCTGGCACGAGGATTGGTTTCAACCAACTTCTTCAAATCGGATCTTAATCTCATTGCTACTCGGAAGAAAATCATATAACATAGTTCACTTTTCCTTTTAATTGTTTGTTTGATCGTGTGGCTCCTTATGTTTTATGATAATGTTAACTGTGCATATTAAGTTAATAATTTTAAAAATCCGGTATTATCAAGATTTTACAATATCGTGGACCATGGGAAAGGTCATGTTCATTTTTTTTCCCTGAAATACAATAGTCGAAAAAAAAAATTTGTCCTGGCACAACGATAATCAAATGGCGAGTTATACGACTTGTTTTTATAATTTCTCTGAATAAACTCTGTTTTTGATCAGTACCTCTAGGCTAACACTCATATCCATATTTGACTGTATTGGTATTTAATCGCGTGGCTCTCCTCTCAAATTAAAGAAGGGGACCGAACGCCTCATTTTGTAATATTTTGTTCCTAGTGTCGATTCGCGAACTACTTATTGGACATGTTTGGTTATTATACTCCGCGGCTCCTTCTCAAATTAAAGAAGGGGACGCCATTTTGAACTATTTTTGTTTCACTCCGTGTCTATTTTTAACCTCCTATGTTCGAGTAGTGGTAATGGCACACCTTGTGTGTTGATGTTCGTTTAACCTTACGTGGATAGCAATCTCCCCACATGGAACATTTAAGGTAAGATGATAAGTTACTGAATAATGATAGTGAACTAAGTACGTTAACCCTCTTAGTGATTAGAAGCCGCCTCTAGACGACGATTCATTTGTTTAATTATGAACATGATAGAGGTCGATGCGGTCGACGTTCAAAACATGCCTTTCGGGAATTCGTTCAATCGCTGCTCGGCTATCTTCGGTTACATTCCGGCCGTCCGCTTATTTACTCAGCATTGTGTACAGAAACGTCTCCTACTTTACCCTCTAGATCTGTCTCCAATGATGACATTGTTAAAAGAATTAACAAATAGCTGGTATTATTTGTTACGACGTTGTGTTCTTTACTCTCACGGCCGACTAACCGCCGCGCCGACTCAACCATATGAGTTGTTGTCGGTGTGTTTTATCGGTTGTCTTATTTACGTTTATTCCCGATCGTAATACGTTCGTAAATGGCGGAATGATTTTACCGATTTCACAAGTATATTTGAGAAAATGTTTTAGAAGAACATATCATGAAGTGATGTTGGAGTGACAAGTGATATCACAGTTGCAGGACAATTTTTCCCGATGATTATAATTCATAATCCTGGTGCAGGCCATTCCTCATTCCAAACGGCTTACCAGGAAGGACAAGAGGCAGGGCTATGTATTGTATGTGGCCATCACAAAAAAAGGGGGAACGACTCATCGATTTTCTAGTGTCCAGGATGCAATTCTGGGTTTTAAATAGAGTGTTTCAACATAAATTGGTTACACAATTTTTGGAAGACCAAAGTTATCCAAGGGAAGGAAGAGAAAGCATGATAAGTAGTTGTGCCCTAAGAGTGAATGGAAGGGTTTTCATTCCATGTACATACTGTTTATATTCCATCATAAACAGTTTTTTTCAAGTAAAATATTGTACAAGTAAAACTTGATTTATACTATTTATCTTCATGAAAGTTGTTAGGATAAAAATTGGCATATCTTCAAATCTTTGTCTAGTAGAGTTTTATAATATGTGGTTTTTGTAGTAAAAAACTTTTTTTGTTTCAAAAAAACTGTTTTTTTTATTTTTGGAGGCAATATTTTAAAGGAGATATTGTACAAAGGTATAATAGTTTTATTTATTTTTAAAAATCGTTCTTTATGTTTTTCATATGAATATTTCTGGTATCATAATATGATTTGTATCGTCTGAATAAAATTAATAATTTTTATTTAATTTTTAAGAAACCCCCAGCGAAACACTCCTAAATGCACCTATCATTCATAATAAAATACATTTTCATTCACTAGGAAGGGTTAATCCTGGTCAATCGATGCCTGCCCGCTGCGCTATGCTTGCTCTTTTAGAAATAAAATTTAATCTCGAGCTTGCGAACAGTCGAATCCCTGATCACGTGTTGCCATGGCTCCTTAACGCAATTATGCCAGAAAGGTTCATTTATTATACATTTAATATTCTTTCCCCCCTCCAGGTTTAGTTGCTACTGTGATATTGCAATATATCTAGGGCTAATAAATGCCCAACCCATGAAAAAAAGTCCATTTTCCATCGGTCACGGTATTGTAAATAAATACATTAAATTCCAATTGTGATTGTTATTATGAATTATAGATAAGTTGATATCGTATTGTTGGCCTCTTTATTCGATATGGATAATTATATATCTATATATCGGTAATGGGGGACCCAAAGGCAGCTTATCCATAAATAAATAAATTAAAAAAATTTACAATTATTAAAAAGTACGTAAGGAACCAAAGTTCCTTCGAGTCATAAATTAACAAAAATAATATATTAAAAATCTCCCGTCACTAAAGCCTAAATCCAAATTACTATAAGCCAGTTTACGAGACCCATTCCTCTAAAACCACTCAGACACAGCCACAGACCACCAGGAAAACATCGCAAAGGGGGGCAGTCGTTTTACAATGTGCTCAAATTGTCTGAGAGTTTGCGCCACAATCACACGTCTGGTCGTCAGGTAATACCCCACTTGAATATGGAAATATTGGAAATATGGAAAATATTACATAGACGATGATTATATACTAATCTATATAAAAGCCTATATTTTTATAATTGAAAATTACATTATTTTTTAATACTTCATTATTACAAGTTAAGCCTAGACTTTATTAGGTTAAAACATCTGATTGATTAAATCCATAGTACTCAAGCTGTTTGAAATTATGGTTTATATACAAAAATACATTTAATTTCATTCTCTAAAATACAATTTTAATGGGACAAAAACCCATGATAAGATTTAATAAAACTAGGTTTAATTATGCTGAAAAATTTATATTTGCTCGCAATAACTCAATATGTTGGGCCACTTGGCTTAAACTTTCCCCAGCCTATCGGCTTTTGAAAATGGTTCTTTTGTGATATGGCATATTAATCCTTGAATTGATCTGGCATTATTCGCAAGGACCCATCCTGTAACGTTGTCCTGAAATAACTGGAGCTTTAAAGTGTGCAACTTCTTACGATTCGCGCCAACAGATTCTGGTATAAGTTCATTTTTAATTTACAAATTACAACCACCATTCACCATTCAGGACTTAACCCTACTATACTAACCACGCACGACAAACTAAGAAGATAAAGACGGTGAACTGACGAATGTGGTTGTGGTCATAATGGTGTGGTCTCTGGACAGACCTAAGGTGGCTCTGAAGACAGGATATGACCAATGAAACTTTGTTTCTGTATTTCCACTAGATTCCTGTAACACACAAATGCCGAACCTTTAAATAACAGCCGAAATTATTCCTAAAAAATTTACTCAATTTTTCTATATGTATTATTACATTGTTTTTAAAGTTTAATTAAATAGTACAAAAGTGTTAACAATAGTGGCCATTAATAACACTTTCAAACTAATTACCACATAATTTTAGTAGGCATGACCAACAAAAATGGTTTGTTTTAAGAAAAATTCAAATTGTATTTGTAAAAATATTAATTAAATATTATTAAAATAAGGTAGGTTGATATTATTTAAATAATGTATTAGAGTTTTTTTTATATTAACTCAAAAAATATTTTGCTTTATTTCATTATTATAATAGAGTACACGATTTAAAGTAATAATATTAACCAACTCGTTTACGTTACGGTTTCTTCCTATCATCTCTTTATTTTATAATGCAGTTTTCTTTTCAAACAATCAATTTTATTTGGTTTTGTGTGTTTGTGTATGTATCTCATTTCCTTTTCAGGCTTGTTTTAATAGTATAAACTAGTTATTGTGTTTTATAGTGGATCTCTAGTCAAGCATAGTCATTTTCCACAATACTTCTTATAATTCACAAAAGGCCAATGACCGTGTATTGCTATTTCAGATATTTCTTTGCTGATTCTTTGTATCTGTCTTTGACTATATTATATAATTTACATTACCAAATTTAGGAGAGTCTATGTAAAAAGGGCGTATGGCGGTTTATGACGCCACTTTTCCGGAGATGGTGTTCCTCTGGCTCCTTATAGGTCTATGTGTCATATGTGTTCCTGTGAAGTTCTCGCTGCTTTTGCACCTCGCTGTGCTTGAATGTTTGGGTGACTGATTAAATAAGGTGATGAATCAGTTCTGTCAGACCTGCTCTAGCACATGTTCGTGACTTTACTGATAATTTACTTGCTGTTCAGTTTGTTCAGTAGTTGAGGATTATTATTTCCACTGCTTTTATTTTGTGCTTGTGTTATTTTAAAAAGATGAGTGATTTGGAGCAAGAACTAGTAAGTGATAGAATAGTATTATATTTCAGAATCTGCTATATAAAAAAGGAAAAGTTATTTTTTTTACACCAAGACAAGATAGGTATGCATTTAGACTACTCTCACAACAGATATGTGAGATTTTTGCTCTGAAAACCAAGTTTAAAATCAAAGAGACAATCCCACTGAGTCAAATAAGTAAAGTTAGCTTTGAAATTCATCAACCACGGAAATTATAGAGCTTTCAAAGCTCTATTAAAAGATGAAGCTTTAACAGAAATTGTAAAGATTCTCAAAGACAGTTTTGTATTATTGTGTTTAGAGTTTGATTATACACAAAACTTGCCCCTCCCAAAGACTAACGAGGACTGCCGCAAGTTTACAAGCGTTTAATGTAGGTTTACTTGTTGCCAACTCAATGATGGAAGGTAGTGGAATTATATTAATTATCTCGAAACAGACCCCTCCGAAAAAATGCCAGAAAACTGTCTGTTCATATTGTTTATGAATTTCTGATGTTCAAAAAATCAAAGATGGTTGCCCTGTACCATAAAGTTACTCTCATCTGATAGTACGGGATGGTTCACAAATAACAAGAAAAAACTTGCGGTAAACCAAACAATTTTTTGCAGTTGGTTAGTCAAGTCCAAAAATTAGGGTTTAACAGTCACATCTATTTTCCTGTGGTAGGTCACAGTTTCGGACAATGCGATGGTAACTTTGGGGTCGGGTTTGTGGCCTGAAAGTGGTTAAGGTTTGAAGAAAAAGGTACACAATTTGGCAAAATATGGTTAACATACTAACTATTGCAAGAGACAGATCCCAGCACATTCATTGTTATAAATGGAGCTTCTCTAATTAAGAAAAAATGGTCCAGGAAAGGCTTTAAGACCACCAATTACCAAAGAAACAATTAAAGCCAAAACAAATAATGCCTTCAAAAATTCTAGTCCCTATTGACGACTTCAGGTAATTTCCTTACATCTGGCAGCGTGTTTTAGTTTCTAAAGCTCCTTATAACGGGATTTTATGTAATCATTCTCTTTACTTTAAGAAAAATAGAAGGTAGAAATTTAATCTCTGAGTTGACAACCCTTTTCCTGCGTCTGACAAAGTTAACTTGAAGTTAAGCCTGATTGTTTGATAAGTCTCTATTTTCAGATTTTCTGGATCCTGCTGACATTGCGCATGGTTTGGAATGAAGTTTTTGATCGCTGCCATGCTGGTGGAAGTTTTAACAAAGGAAGAAGAAAAACCATGTGTTTGTAATAATATTCGTTTGCTTTATCAAACCAATTTTTGTATAAACTTGAGTCTACGTTAAAAAAATTTCGGGGTTTTGTTAAAATTATTAGAAATTCCATTCAATAAACAATTAAAACTGCTTCTATACATAGTTTGTAAAAATGTGTGTTTCTTTTTTGTTTTTATCCATATTTTCACTCCCATTCAATTGTAACATCTATGCGAAAAAACAAACCGTATTAAAAAACATAGCGGTCAGGCTATATCCGGAAAAGGGCGTATGTAAGGGTTTTTTGTCAAAAGGAATTACTTTTATTCTGTTATTAATAACACAATTCTTCATTTAAACCATATTCAATAAAGCAACAAAAGGCATTCTTTATTTCATTACGATAAGTTAGAACTGTGTTATTTTCTTATTAAAAGATACATTAAAAGTTGAAGTGTAACAACACATGATTTTCTCTATATTTGGTTTATAGTATATCAGCCCTTATTTTACATAGACCTCCTCAATTGTATATCATTTTTAAATACTATTCTATAATTATAGAATGGTGTTTCATGTCACCTCTTATTCGAAGTTATAGTGTAATATATATTTATAATTAAACTCTCTATTACCATTGTCTTCTACTTGCTGGTAGCACTGTTCTTTACACATGTTTGTTTCCTGAGTTGGCCATCTTATCTGATTATTTTATGCCTGGTTTGCCCGTTTTTATCGTACTTGATCGTCTTATTTTTGCCTTTATCCTCCTAGAACATGTACTCTAAATCAAACGGATATTTTTCCAAACCTTTAGTACATAGAAAAGTCCTTTCGTGTAGTTCTATGGATTGTTTATCCACACCGAGACAGACTTCTAGCTTAGTAGATGGAGACTTTGTGGGAGCATAACCCTTGCGCCATCAATCCTACTTCCTCTTGCTTCT
>NW_025788775.1:0-9157 GCF_021130785.1 Homalodisca vitripennis
TTTCAGTGCTATACAAGTAATTCCAGATTTAATTTATTTTAAGGCTTCTTTAAGTGCGAATAATATTTTCTGGGACACTTACAACCCATCTTCTGAGGAAAAACTTATTGTAGTATGTCGTTAGAAATGTATGGCACATACGCCTAGCCCTTGATCACGTACAATTTTGATTTAATTTATGTACTTTTTTATTTAAAAAAATATACTTTGTGATTTGATGTCTGAATTGTTATGTAGACTACTATTTGCACATCAAAGAGCTCGGGAAAAAGATAATACATATATATATATATAAAATATTTCTCTTTAGTATGTATATATATAATATATATATATAAAATATATATATATATATATATATATATATATATACAAGAGAAATGTCCATTTTTATTGCTTGGGCCTAGGCGTTTTTAAGCCGCGTTTACACCGGAGTTAATAACACGTGTTACCAACAAAAAGTTAATAACATTTTAAAAGAGTTCAAAAATTCACTGTAACATTTGTTAATAACACGATTTTTGTTATCCACCGAGTGTCGGTAAAGATCAAAGGAAGGTGTAACTTTTGTTAATAACACATGTTACAGTCGCCACGGCGTTGTAACTTTTGTTGGTAACATGACCGCGCGCACACTACCGGACTAGTTGTGAGTTTCTCAGTTGCAAGACAGGAGTGATTGTGCGCACACCGACTTGTTGAAGTGTTTTTGGTGTACCAGACGTTATAACGGTTTTTTTATTTGTTTTTACTGTTGCACTGTTTTGTTCTCAAAATAGAAAACTTGTTAAGTGAAGCGGAATGGCCGAGGGAACGAGTTTTCAAACTTATAGAACTGTACCGCGAACAAACTGTTTTGTGGGACCCTACTTGCCGAGAATTTAAAGATAAGAATTTGAAGAACAGTGCTTGGACTAAAATAGCCCTTGCAATGAAAATGTCAAGATCGGAGGTTTCAAAGACAGTCTAAAAAAGGGAAAAGTGGTTCCGGGGCTATCGGGAGCAAGTGGTACGCTTTTGACGCTTTGCTATTTATCCAAGACACGTAAGGTCACTGCTAGATTTTCTTGTACTGGGATTGCTTTTCTATAATTGAGGAGCTGGGTGCAAAAACGACCTGAGCAGCATCGGGTCGTTTTTGCGTAAAACATCTTAAATACACGGCCTTTTAATTCCTAACATTTTGGTGTTTGTTTCATTCCAATATCTTTGAAATTGGCTGAACCGTGGATTTTTTTTGCAGCAGTGTTTGACTTGTTGATCACCTGTTGGACGTAAACACTAACACTTTGCTGTCTGCTGTGTTATTGTGAAGATTGTTTGGTTATGCGTCCATCGTTTTATTGGCGTAGTTAATAAGTGTCTTTTATTAGTGAATAATTAAGTGTCTTTACAGTTCTCATCCATGGAAACTGACAATGAAATGTCTGATGAAGAAAGGTCTGATGCTGAAATGTCTAATGACTCAAGTGAACTTTCAGAACATAGTGATCCTGGACCTTCGCGTAAGAGAGGGAGACGAAAGGAACGTGATAGCAGTACGTGGAAAAGAAATGTAAATAAAAAGAGGCGAGCTGAAGGTAAATCATTTGTTAAAAATACAATAAGGGGAAATGTTAAAGTTAAGGGTAAACAGTTTTCTGTCGTAACAATGTTGCCCAAAGAAATGTTGTGATCGAGTTTTGAGAGCCCATCAAAATAAGATATTTGAAAATTTTTATGCATTGGGTGACAAAGCAAACCAAAACTTGTATTTATCAGGATGTATGTTGAATTTTGACTCGGATTACTAATGCAACAAAACCTGTTGAAGCATTGTGGGAGTACAACATAAATGTACCAGAACTTAACGTAAGACATGCAACATGTCGAGAGTTTTTGCTTAAACTATTTCAAATATCTTCTACAAGAATACGTACTGTTCAGGATACTCTAAAGAAAGGGAGCCTAGATTTTAAAGAAAAAAGAGGTACTCATAACAACAGGCCTACCAAAATAGATGACTCTGTGTGGAATTTGGTAGAAGAGCATTGGGCCTCATTACCCAATACCCCTTCACACTACGCTGCAAAAAAAAGCAAGCGACTCTATTTTGATAATTCCTCACTCACTGTTACAGCGCTTTTCCACTTGTTCAAAAAAATATTTTCAAGAAAAAACAAACACACCTCTCTCCAAGATGAAATACAACACTTACTTTCAATACTTCAAAAAGAACTCTCCCTACTCATTTAGAAAACCTAGGTCAGATACTTGTGACATGTGTGAAAAGCTCAACTTTAAGTTAAAAGAAAATCCTAGTGACATGAACACAAAGACTATGTTGCAATTACATGAAAAAAAGGTTGCTGCTTACAAAGATTTAAAAAATAAAATGGTAGAAAAAGCAAAATCTAATGACACTCACAGTCTATTGTTGGAGTTTGACTACGGTCAAAATTTGCCACTGCCAAAATTGACAGTAAATTCTGTATTTTATAAAAGACAGCTGTGGTATTATGTGTTTAATATTCACTGCCATAACAATAACTCTAGCACTATGTATACCTACCTAGAGACTGAGTGTACTAAAGATCCAGACACTGTAGTTTCTTTTTTGTACCACTACATAGACAACAGACTAAAAGAGAATAAAAACTTCAAAGAAATCATTTTGATGTCAGACAATGCTGGAGGTCAAAATAAAAATCATAAAATGCTTATGTTTTGTTCATTTCTGCTGTAAAGTTCAAAATTAAAGTTAGCCAGTTATTTCCTGTAAGAGGCCACTCTTACTGCCAGTGTGACCGCAACTTTGGGGCCTATTCAAACGTTTTAAGAAAAACTGCGAGAATGGCCACAACTCAAGAGTATGACAAAATAATTTCCAGTAAGTCTGAGCTGGTTCATGGATATCAACATTTGAAAAACTGGAGTGCTTCGTTACTTGACTACTTCTTAGAATACAAGAATATAGTTTCAAAAAAAACTTCTTTCAAAATCCAGCAATACTGCAGGCTCCAGTATAACCCATCAGGGACCATCTCAGCCTCCTCCAGCTACCTCGGTTCATTCATCCCATTCAACTTCCTTGTAAAGGGGGCCAACCTGAACCTTTTTATCCCTGAAGATATTCCTGGTATGCCAAGAAAACAGTTAAAACCAGCAAAAGAGAAAGACTTAACAAGTCTGTTCTGCTTTTTAAGTGCAGAAGAACAGTGTTGGTTCAATGATGTCATTGAAAAGCCCAAAGTAGATGACAATGTGGTCGCAGAAAACGAAGAAAGTGACATTGAAGAGGAGTCGGACTATGAAAACATACTCGCCTATGAGTTTCCTTAAACATTGTTCACTTTTCAAAGTTTAAAAAAACATTGAAATATGATCCAGTTCAATTTTGAACTAATATTTGCATTAATCCTTAATTAAGTTAAATTTCTAACAAATGCTTTATTTGTATTTTTTTACTAATTTGAATTATTAATAATAATAATATATCTTATGACTGCAGTGTTTTAGTGCCATTATTTCAAACAGTATCCTTGTAATTTTTTCCCAACCTATACTTTTATGCAAAAACGACACGTGACACTAGCTACTATTATGTTTAATTAACTATTTGGTATAAAAAATGATATCACTTAGGCAACAGATATATTCATTGAACTACGAAGAATATAATGTTACAGGAATATTACAATGTACACACTATAAAAAATAATAATAAAAAGAAAAAAATCATGGCTAAAACTTTCAAAGCCCGGTTTGTTCTCCTCAAATACTCACTTTTCAGACTCAGGTCGTTTTTTGCACACCCAAACCTCTATTTGTGTCTTTGCTTGCCTAATTTACATGTCCTAACATAACTATTAAATGTTCAAAGTTTCACTACTGGCCATGCACAAAAAGTTCTTGATGCTTCCATCACACCCGCATAGTCACCTGATAGGGGGTCAATGTCATTCCTATTGCAAGGTCATTCAACATATCACTGCCACTGTACACTGATCTTGCCCTTAATGATGGTTTTATTCTAATATCGTTTTTGGTTTCCTCTGTTTTGACAAAAATGAACGCATGCCAGCTGCCAGCAAGAACCACGTCTCCTCTACACTCGAACATCTCCAAGACTGAGGCTCTGGCGGGGGCGTTTCAATAAAGTTAATAAACAAAATTTGTTACACTCAAAACTGGTGACCACTGTAACTTTTAGTTATTAAACTTTAGTTTACTTGTAACCTTGTTAATAAAAAAAAAAAAAAAAAAAAAAAAAAAAAAAAAAAAAAAAAAAAAAATCTAAAAGTTAACCAACTTTTTGTTATTAACTCCGGTGTAAACGCGGCTTTAGAGTATTTGGATTTAGCAGGACATCACATTTTAAAGAACAGCCGGACTGATAAAGAAAAAAAAGGCTGAAAAGAGAGAGAAGCAAACTCAGCATTCAGCAACAGGCAACAAAGAAAAAGTTTCGGTGCGTTGGTGCTTTTTCTTCAAATAAACGATAAACGAGGAATTAAAGTAATATATAGCTTTACGTGTTATGTGTATTGCAACAATTTAGTAAGAATAATGACATTAAGTTTGGAAATTAAGGATGGAATTCTGTTTTAAGGTTAAATACTAATAAATGTATAATAGTAGGCTAATAAACTTTCATTGCTACACAAGGTTAGGCTAGGACTAGAAAAATATACCCCATGTTATTAGAGATTTAACCTGTAGACAACACATAAGCATTATAACCCAACTAAAAATTATAAAACTATGGCATACAATGTTATTGTTATTTTTTATAATATGTATTAGTCAAGACCAAATAATTTACATTTATATTTTATAATTGCGTTAAGTTAGTTCAATGCTGTGAAAGTGGGAACTGACTGCTGCCCCTGTGGTCTTTGAATATTACTCTTGGCTCTTTTACTTACTCATTTGCACATCATTGGTATTACTGTGCCAATAGAACACTTGGCATGTGCAAATATGGTTTTTGTGGGAAAAATCAAAAACATCGCTGTTGTTCGTTATGCAATTCATATTTTTTTTCTATTGTGAGGTCAAGTGTTTAAAATCTTAAAACCCTAAACAAATATCAGGTAGGGTTACGATAAGCGGAACCACCGATTTTGGGTAGGGTCACGAATAAGCGGACCCGGTTGGTGTTTTTAGGATCGAGGAAATGTAATCATCGAATACCTAATATTCGCAATCTCAAAATCCTAGACAAATCAAATACGATATAAAAGATATCTATAGTCCCCTCAATAACGATTCATGTTTTAAATTAAAATTTGAATTTAATACTTTACAGTGATCAAACAAATTATTCAGGCTGATAACCAAAATTAGGGAAAACTGAAGACGATCCATTTATTTTGCTCTTCTCACATTTACAGTTGTTTCTTTCCCACAATATTTCACAATAATGCGTTTTTTATATACGAGTCCAAACATGTTTGAAGTGACGAAAAACATGTCTTAATCATCTTTCAAAAGCATATGTCGTGTAGTTTTCTAAAATTGACTGCCATTTTTAATAATCAAGATGTTTACTTAAAATATAAAATTGAAATATTACATAACGAGTCTTATTTTGAAAGTGTTGACAGCTGTTGATATGGATTATTTAAGTTGTTCATAAATAATGGTAAATCTTAAGCTCAGCGACTTAACCGCCTTCCGATCGCCGTATGATTTTTTGCACATACTTAACCCACAGGATTAAACGTAATTTCACCGAAAAAAAAATAATCCCGATTATCCGCCGGGTAGCACAGAAAAAACCCCCCCCCCAAAAAAACCTTTTTTGGAAAAAAATAAACAATTAAAAAAACACTGACTGGACATTGCATTTATTCGTTTTTTTTGGTCTTTATTAGTTCGTTAGGGCAGTAGTCCAGGTACTACTGTCTAGTATTAAACTCGTCCTTATCTTTATCAGTGATAAACGCCGCGCCGCTTACCTTTTGCCTGTAATGGAAAACCTGCGTTAGTTTCATGTCTGAGTTTTGGTGTGTGTAAGCAGTCATGGCGTGGTCTGGGGCTTGGACTTTGCCAAAGCTCGAGTTAATTTTGTTTTCTTAAAAGAGGCAAGTCAGCGCGACGAAGCGCTGCGCAGCGGGCAAGCATTCGCGTGATCTGAGTTTTGAATAGGCCAAGCTAGGGTCTTTTTTAAGCGTGTGACAAGAACCATTGGCACGCCATGTCAATAACTTTTAACACCTAATATTCCTTGTCCATGTGGGTTTGTTTGTTTACGTAATCTGAAGCCCGTCCCCTAGGTTCACGTGACCCCGCCCGGCCAATCGGAAACTTTTCCTGTTTGTCACGTGACTACGTCGGTACTTTGGGATATACCGACCACAACCTCTAACCCCCAGACATGAATCGTTAATTTCACATTTTCGTTTCTACAGATCTACTAGATTAGCGAAGAACAATATTTCGTCAATATAAAACAGGAATTGTCTTATCGCAAACACCTCCCCATCCTCAGACAGAGGTCAAAGTCAGCGTCACCTAGTAGAAAACGTGATTGCAGAGTCCTCGCCGCCCATTCAGCTGGTGCATCGCTTTGTGTACTTCCGTTTTTTAAACCTCTACATTTCTCCAAACACAAAAATTCCACAAAAAACAAACATTTAACCAAACTAAACTTTTATTAAAAAAACACTCAAACTGTTTTATTCTTGATCACATGCCGCCGACCCAAAATGCGAGTGCCTCTCCCGGCCATCACGTGGCTTCGACAGCACCTTCGTGCTGCCCCCGCGCTGATTGGTCGACGAAAGAAAAAACATCCCTCGAGATATACCTATCAGTAAAAAATAAATCAAATTCTAGAGGGCTAATCAGAAATATAAATTGAATTGTAATGGAAAGGCAATGATGTAACCGTGCGAAATAACGTGATGCCCCGCGCGCCCCTGCGTAATCAGGATTCTCGAGAAAGATAAAGATAACACGACAACAATACCGATCACAATACCTGGAAATGCTTGTTTAGTTTGTAATTTTGTAATTGAAGAGTTGTTTTTTTTCGTTCTATCATGTTTGTTTCTATAAATTTCTATTTTTTGTGTTCTTCACGACTGTGTGGTCGTTATAGATCCCCAAAGTACCCTACTGTCAAACTCATCTCAAAAAACGACCATGGGTCGGCCATTTTTTTTAGGTTTGATAGTACGAAAATCTCGTTTATTTATGTGTTTTGTATTGCCAACATTTTACTGCCGAAAAAACCTGGTGTTTTATATGTTAGGCGGATAATCGGAACTTATTGTTTTTCGGTGAAATTACGTTTAACCCTGTGTTAGTATGCTGAAAAAATTCACGGCGATTGGAGCGGTAGTCGCTGAGATTTAATGATTTAACCAAAATTAGATTAATCAGTATTGATGGTTATGATTTAGTTAATTATCGGTTTGCTAATTTCGATATATAAAAACCGATTCTGCTTAAATCGTACCCTACTCCCAAATATCTAATAATTACACCTTTTTTCCAAAATCCTTTTAAATTACCTATTTAAGAGAAACTCAACACTGCGGATGTAGTGTTTAAACTTTAAAAACTATGTCACATAATTGTTTAAATAGAGGTTCTTTTTGTTTCATAAAGTGTTTTCGAGATAGTTATGTATGTTTACAAATAGGCCCATACTAATCCAAACCAACATGTCAATTGGTAACTTTAAATGTGGTTTAATAATTAATATATTGTAATGTTACCTCTCTTTTTCTTTTAAAATATATTTATTGAGTTATAATGGGTGTTTTTAAAATAACGTAGCCTTAATAGAAATTAAATATTTTAAAATAAATAATGTAATAACCAGATTTTAAATTTTTTATGGAAGTGGATAAGGGATTAAACCCTTTAGTGGCCAGTGATAAAACAAAAATAACATGTTGAAAAGTGCTTGATTTATTTTTTGTGTGAACTAATAGCGAAAAAGTGTTCCAGAGGATTTTGGACGAAAATGCAAGGTTTTAAAAACAAAAAATTTAACTTAAAATTTATTTTGGGATTCATAAAAAGCTCATTTTAAATTTCTTTTTGAAGGTAAGTAAAAATTATGTACCGGTATCAGAAACTTTTGTAACATTTTTATATTTTTTTTAAAATTAAAAAATCACTTTAGACTGGCAAACAATTTCCACGGAAATGATAATAAAAAAAATCAAGTTTAGTTTAGGGTAAAATAACTATTATAACATATGTTTTATTGTGAAATTTCAATACTTTTGTAATATAGAGCATCACAAAAAAACAAACTCAAAATACATTTGTAAATTAACCTTGATATTGGTATCATAATCAAAAATTGTTTTTAAAAATAGTTCATTGCTAGAGATTATTTTTACTAAAAACCACAAAGTTTCACAAACAAAATTCACCTAAAAATTAATACTTTTATGATAGAGCGTTTATAAAATCACCCTACAAATCTTGTGTAAAATAAACCTAATATTGTACAATAAACACAATTAATTATAAAAATTATTGACAGTGCTAGAACGTTTGTTTTGCTAAAAAGAGAGGGTTTAGGAAAATATTCAGTTAACGCGTTTATAATTTTCGTCATCAAAAGCTCTTTTTTTAATAGGGCCTAACTGATTGAAATTTTAACCACTTTAATGATAAAAACTATTTAAAAACAATGTATGTCCTAATAACACCATTACTTATTATTATAATGACATCCCAAAACATTAACAACATAACCTTACTCAGGCAATTTTCAAAAAACATTTTTAAATTAATAAAAACGGGCTTAATTATATAACATAAAAAAACGTCTCCGCTTTACTCATTACACTACATAACACCGCATGATCGCGATCCAACTGAGAAAGTTTTGTATTTTAGTTATGTTGTTTACTGTCACCTAACAACAGTACAAAGTAGATATAATTAATTGAAAAATGTTAGTTTAGCTCATGTATTGCCCTATTGGTATGATCATCAGCCAGTTAGAATGGGTATAAGTTATAGAGGTACTAATAATGAAATAGAAATCGTCTCGTTCCAAGACTCCAAGCTCCTTTTCGGTGTAGGAATGTCTCGTCTTGGAGCAAGACTCTCGGCACTCAATCGTGTTTTTTAAATCGTTCTCTCGTTAGTGACGATTCCTGGCACTAAAAAGGTGTTAATTTATAGTTAAATTCTTGAAGCT
>NW_025788776.1:0-11495 GCF_021130785.1 Homalodisca vitripennis
TTTTCATCGGGTGTGTATTGTATTATATATCATGGGTGGTACTTGTATGCCTGGTTTTTTATTTTTTTAATCCGGGTTTTAAGCAAAAATTTGCCAACGTCTAACAGACTTCATTTTCTAACTTTTAATTGCTTTCAAAACTGTCCAAAAGTAGGTAAAACCCTTCTATAATTCTATTTTTAATACAATTTTTTTGTTTCGTAACATTCTCTCCCTCTTTTTTACATTTTCTTCTATATTAATTTTTTATATTTTTTTAGGCTGTGATGTCGATCCAAAAAACTATTACTATAATAATTTTGTTGTCCATGTTAAGTTATAGAATGCAATGTTCTAACAAATTTGTGTTTTAATTCCATTTTTAATAATAAACACAATAAATATTAATTGTAAAGTTACTTATATAAATTTAAATAATCCTTTACCTCCATTAAAAGAAATTAAGTATACCATATGATTACAGTATTATGAATACTTGGACATGTGTAAAACTCTAAACTAGATATTTGGTCAGTATTTTAGTGAAATTGTACCGGTTTTATAGCACATATATTTTAAATTTATATGGAGCAAATACTTTATTAAATAAACAAAACTTTTCAGGAAATACTTGCCTTTATTCCGAAATTTAAGTTCACCCAAATGTTTACAAAGTTTACAAACTTTTGATCAAATTTTCTTCAAATGTCACTCAATCGAACAAATCTAATTAAGTGTCTGATTAAAAGATATTAAAAATTAAAATTAAACTAAAAATGTATACTTCTCCAAAAATGGTTTAAATTAACAAAACTAAAATAAAAAGATTCTCTCTCAAAAATACTCAAAATTAATATTAAACAAAACTTGATATTTACTTTATGACCAAAATTATATATTCACAATACTTCAAAAAATTTGAGTTAAATTTTTCAGACTCTGAAAAGATGGGAAACTTTAGAAATTTTTATTACAGTATTATAAACTAATAGATATTAACGTATACGCTGAGTACGGGACTTACTACTTTGAAGATTACGGAGCAGATCGGATCTTAAAACGCACTAAAAAATTTAAATAACTTCAAATTGACTTTACCCACGAAAATTAAATTACTCTAAATCCCAACTATTGGGTTTAGAGAAAGAACTTGCAGCTACTAACTCAGACCGCTTACAACGTACTCCTCAATCGCCAAGACTCGGACTTGACTCCTCCAGCGAGCCGGGAATAACGCATCACCCGATACGTCACTGACCGATCAGCTGATTGCCGGTCCAACTGAACAAACAATGTCCCCGCACCGAGTCTAGTTAATAAGAGCCTACTCCTACCGCGATTCAGCATGAAATGAATTTTAACTATGGTACATATTTTTCCTAGCCCGAAGCTGCAATCACGGTAGGAACCTTAATCCTTTAAACACTCAATCCCGGACTATATGCTACAATAATATCCCTCCACATGCACACTTTTAAATAACAATTCTTTTGTAATTATCACTACGTGGTGGCTGTGATGTGTAGGTCGCGAGGGGTGATGTGGTAGGAGTGTCCAACGTCCAGTGTGGCTCCCCAGGTAGCCATCGCTGAGGGATGTGGTATGGTGAGGAGTCGAGGCAGGTAGCTTCTCCAATGATTGTGCGGCCGGTGCAGTGCGGGCGGCATCGTTGATCTCGTGGTTGGATGGGCCTCATGGTTCGCTAATAGCAACTGCTACATGCTCCTCCAATCTATTAACAATTTTCAGCCAGCGAGGCATTGAGCTCTTGGAGGACATTCCTTTTACAAATAATTCCCGTCCGTATAATTGTTTGGCTGTCAGTCTTGCAATCGGTGTTCTTATTGTACGCCTGCGCCAGTGTCACGAATGTAAAAACCATTACCTGATGTTCTTATTTACAATACATTTACCCAGGATTGATTAATTCGTTGTTATCTGCCGACAAACATTTAATATCAGATATGTTCAAGATTACTATCCAGTCCTTTCTTTAACTATGAGTCATAAATGCTTTCGCTTATCAGGTTCCACTCCACTTCCCTGTCCAATAATACATTATGATATGTACCCTTACCAACAAACACTTTTACAACGGGCAGGGTCATTGAACCTTGGCTACGTCCGGCCCTTTTACATTCATACAGGAATTTTCCCTCATTATTCTTTCCCCTTGCCCTCATTTGTTCTCGACCTCTCCCATAATTATAATTATTTTTTAATGTTCAGTGGATACGTGACCGGGGAGATTTCACTCTCGCACTACCTTCTTGTATTTCTCCCCTATTTACACGTTTTTTTGGGACCGCAGATTTTTCGAATCTCGTATCTGTCCTCTATGTATATTTTTAAAACAATCACTAGCGATTATGTCCCGGTTTACTACAAATAAAACATTTTATTATTGCTTTCTTTACCATCAGGGGATTGTTTACATACGAGTTTGCAGTTGAGTTTTACATGACTTTTCAGAAACAAAGTCCGATTTACAAACTTTACGTTCCTCGCACACCTTCACTTCATTCATAGGCTATACGGTTCCTGCTCATATATACATCAAAGTTGTCAAGGTCGGCAAAATTTTATTCGGATTTTGTTACAAAATACCAGTCGGGCCCTTACTTGAGATGAGATACCTAATTTTATCAATTCTGTCAGTTCGGTCCTCAGAATAAAATCACACACAATAGCAAATTTTGCATTTTGCTTAACGTTTAAAATATATAACTGCTTCCAGTTTTTCATCAGGTTGTTTGTGATCCTTAGTTACTAAGTCCCTCTTTCAAGGCTTCTCTGATGACCAAAATGGAACAGTTAATAATACTAATAGTCCTATTGGTGTACTTCACTAAAATTACTAGCATTCACCTTAAATAGAAGCATTTTACTTGTAAAGGTGGACCAGTGGCATAACCTACACTCATATTTATGATCTCACACTATCACTTAAGCTAGTTTCATCACACCCTTAATTTTTAACATTATTTCGATTATAAATTCAATCAATTCTGAAACATTTAGGTCCATCTGTGGGTTTAAACATTTTTAACAAATCGCTCTAGGGGGATTTGGTAATTTTGCAAAATTCCCTTGCTACATGTTCTTTCTACCAAAGTTCCCATGGTTGATAGACTCAAACCCCAATAATCTCCTTATTTATAGTTTGCGACAACGAGGCTTGCACATCTCTTCGACTTCCTCCTCCTGCAGGGCTTGTATTCACAGAAGACTAAGCTTTCAAAATTAAACAATTTTCCTTCCATCGCTTACAACACCAAGTGTTTCCTAATTTTGCCCTTAATTTCAATACAAACCATCCTTAAGTATTGAAATTAAGGCTTTCAGGACGCTCCCTTCCCACTTATACACACTCACATAATACATCAACTCTCATAGTGAGATGTTTGTGCGCTACACACTAGTCTCAAACATACTCGCCATGACGATTTTTTCCTCGGACAAGTTTCTCTATCTTGGACAGATAATGCCTCCAAATCAACTTTTATCTCCTTTAATGCAGTGCTAGGTTCTATACGCCCCTTCAGATTACACAGCGTTGCCCCTGATATTTAATTTCAAAAGAGACCTCAGACATTTTTCTAAGATCCTGAACGGGTGTCCGCTTTCAGAAGCATTTCCGGCCCCTAAAAATTTAATTCAAATATTATATTCCTTTTTGAGGCAACAGATCTACATGCGCTAGTCTCCATTTTTATTTTAAAGTAATTTTCTTAAAATAAATCAAATATTCCAAAACTGACAATATTATTCTAAGTCCTCAGTCTTACACACTACACAAAATTATGCACAGGTTTATACAACAGATGTTTCATAGTTCATACAAGTCGTTATAACAAGTTACACACACTTACAGGTATCAGACAAGTTTATGCAAGTTATATACAAGTTCTTTCCTGTAAATAACCTGTTGTACAAGTTTATGCTCACGATAGGAAATAGCAGAGTGGCGCAAAATTATGTACCGTTTTTTTTATAGCACATATATTTTAAATTTATATGGAGCAAAATACTTTATAAAATTTAAACAACTTTTCGGAAATACTTGCTTTTATTCCGAATATTTTAACGTTCACCCAAAAGTTTACAAACTTTTGATTCAATTTTCTTCAAATGTCCACCTCAATCGAACAAATCTAATTAAAGGAGTCTGATTAAAAGGTTATTAAAAATTAAAATTAAAACTAAAAAATGTATACTTCTCCAAAAAAAATGGGTTTAAAATTAACAAAACAAAATAAAAAGTTCTCTTCTCAAAATACTCAAAATTAAGTATAACACAAAAACTTGATATTTACTTTATGACCAAAATTTAATTCACAATACTTTCTCAAAAAATTGTTTGGAATTAAATTTTCAGACTCTGAAAAGATGGCGAAACTTTATGAAATTTTAAATTACATGTTTTATATATAAAATAAAAGATATTAAACTAGTACGCTGGTACGGGACTTACGTACTTTGAAGTATTAGCAGGAGGCAGATTCGGATCTTAAAACGCACTAAAAATTTTAAAGTACTTCAAATTGACTTTACCCCCAACGAAAATAATAAATTACTCTAAAAGAATCCCCAACTATTGGGTTAGAGAAAGAACTTCAGTCTTACTAACTCGAACCGCTAACACGTACTCCTCAATCGCCAAGACTCGACTGACTCCTCCAGCGAGCCGGGAGGAATCGCATCACCCGATACGTCCACTGGACCGATCAGCTGATTGCCGGTCCCAACTTGAACAAAACAAAGTCCCCGCACCGCGTCTAGTTAATTAAGAGGCCTACTTCCTACCCATCACCCGCGATTCAGCATAAATGGAATTTGAACTATGGTACAAAATCAATTTGAGCTATCTACATATTTAATTTTTTTCTTTTAAAATGACACCAGTTTGTCTAACATCTCATTTCACTATTTATGGAGTCTGCTTATGCACAAATATTAAAAATTCAAGAAATTATAAATCTCTTCTTCTTCGCTTTTTTAAAAATATAGTGATGTGGCATAATATCAAGCTATACAACCAATAATTTTGGCTTAGAAAGTGTTGACTTCAAATTTCATTGTCTGAATAATTAATTTCAGAATTATTTCCTGCTACTGTCTTATTACGGAAGAAACCACTCTATGGGTCAACAGCAGATGAATGGACAGGAAGTTAATTTTTTTATTAGATTACCATTTACCAACAATAAATCATCCCGTCACATAAGCGTTTTTTAACCCCTTAATGGTTTTCTTTTCATGCCTTAAACTATTTTGTTTTGCTGTTTTTTTGTAACAGAGATAGGGTTTTTAGGGTTTAGTTTATTGAAAAAAGTTATTTTTTAGTGTATTAAAATTTTGTGTAATTATTGTCCCAATAAGTCATTTTCACTATCCATGTCCGTGTTTTATCCCCCCCTCATCATAACGACAAATGAATCGCTAATTGCCTATTTTGCGTCTGATATTTCCTTGAATTAAAATAAACCCTAGAACCCCAAGAAATAAAAACTATAAAATTACCTTGTTGGTGGGTGACATGCAAACAACATGTGGTAGGTAGTTGTCCTGCACTGTGCGACTACAGTGGAAAACTCTCCTAAGGTGCAAAAAAAAAAAAAAAAAACCCACACTCATGACAGAGGACCTAGGAAATGCTGGTATCTAGTTACACAACAAAAACCAGTGTGCAGTTACCATAGAAATGCTTCTTGGCGTCAATATTACATCACACAGTAGAATAAAAACAGGAACAATATCATTGATACGTAATTATTACGTCAATAACACAACTTTTATGCAATCACTAGAACGTAATATTACATAAAAAAACCGTAAAGGGGTTAAGTAACTAAACTCAAAGCTTTTAATATTTAAAAAAATCATAGATTGTATTTGACCCTTTTTTGAAGCATCAAGACTTAAACTGTGGTTAGGTTTTTCATAAAAATGTTTTTTTTTTTGATTGTAAATAAAAAGTTCCTCATTGATGAACTTTAATTCAAATATCTAAACTGGTAAACTCCCAGAATGTTTTGCTTCTAATTTGTAATCATAGAAATTTAAGTATGAAATTATTTTTTATTACTTTGTATCAAGTACCCCAAAGAAAACTTTCCTATAATTAGAATTTTCTAACAATCATATTTACCTCATATTCCAATATTTTGTTGATCCACTCTTCAAATGAACTACCCATCTTCATGGTATAATCTCATTGCTCCTGTACAATGCATAAAGTAATATTATATAAACTCACACCTTATTGTGAATTTAATTTTTTTTCATCTCTTTAATACATTGTAAATGATTTTAATAGTAACATTTTATTACTGAGATCTCAAAAATGACCTATTGTGGGGTGAGATCATATACGATTAAGGTGAAAAGAAGTGTGGGAAAATTGCTATTGAACCCCACAATGAAACTTTGAAGATGAGTATTGGAACTAATACTTTTCATAACAAATGACAAAACACTTAAAATCTTTTAAAAATTTTAATCAAACCATTTCATAGGCTAGTAATTATTTTCCACTAGGAAACTATTAATTAATTTTTGTGTTAAAATGAGCTGTTTTAAACATAGGACTGTCAAAATACAAAATAATAGGAATCACACTGAGGTGTTTACACATTTACAAACAAAAATCATTAAGTGAATCTGGTTGACCGAACTGGGTATTTCAGTTGGCTTGTTTATACAGGAAAGATGATGTTTACATAGGAAAATGATGTTTGGGAGAGGGAAAATCATATTGAGCTATGAGGGAAACAATGACCATTTTGCAGATTCTCAAACTGGTATTAAGAAAGTTAGCCTAAAAAATTATTTTATAAATAAATATGGTATTAATCATTACCATACAAAGTATTGAAAAAATATTTAAATCGGAATTCATTTTTTTAAAACGCAATTCATAGGGCTTTATCTTTAAGAGTAATTCTCAGAAAAACATCTACTAATGGCAACTTTAATTTGACATTAGAACGCTATTTATAATAGTCAGAGTGACAATGTAAAGTAACACTTTGTAATTGTAATACAACAATTGTAACATTACATGATGTTGGAGATTTCTTGCCCACGCTGAATTTTGTGTGGGAACATTTATCATCACCATTAAGAGTATTTTGTATTGTTTTCTCTTGTTTATATATGTGTTGTTTTTTGGTTTCGCTGTCATTTATTTATCTGTTGCTTGAGATTTTTTTCCATTTTTTTTGAGTTGAAATGAAATTGCTGTTATGAAGTACTACATGAAATGCTGTTCACTGAGATGGCAGTGGAAGTGGACAAGCATCAATAAGTGTAGAATAATGTTTTTGAAAAGTGAGAACTTAATTGTCATAGTCATATTTGACCTTATGATGTCACATTATTACATAAATATTTTGTAGTCTACAACGTAATAATGAGCTGCTACAATGTGTTCCCCCATAAATTAAATAGAATATCTTTGGAAACATTAAGAAAAAACTTATGTTTTTTAAAGGTGATTTAAACTCCTATATTTTTGCGTTAAAATGGCACACCACTCTTTGCAACAGGAATTGTTAAAATAGCATTGCCCCAAAAATGTTTAATACAATTATTATTTTGATGTATTTTAATGTGATTTCCAGATAGTATTGACAGGATTCAATGACAAGTTGGATGCTCGAAAGGTTGGCTGCAGTGGGCAAATGGGCGACAGTTGGCAGCTCTGATGATCAGTGAGAGGTGGACTGCATCATCGACCCAACTTTTTCTCTACTTTACTATTCACCTCTGCCATTGCCGACAACAACTCAAGGATAATCAGAAAACATTCGTTTAGCATGTTTTAAAAGAAGAGTTTACAACAAAATTTTAATCAAGCAAAACTGTAGAATTGCATATTTCTAATATTGTTCGATGTGATTTTCTTTAATTAACTTTAACCCTTTTAGGACGACAAAAATTTTGGTTATTTTTTAGGTAACGCATTTTTTTTTGACGTGACCATATTTCATAGCGAACATACCAAAGAAGACGACGGTGTAATTGGGCAAAATGTAGTATGTTTTGGATTAAATATATTTATAAGTTCCATTATTTTAAAATCTGTCACTTACACCATTTTTTATTCCACATGTTACCATTAATTAAATTGTCTACAATATGGTAGCATTTGATTACTATTTACAATAACCAGAAAAAATTAAAAATTAAATAAAATTTTAGAATTTTTATTTTATTTTTTTATTTTATTAGTTTCGGCTTCAGTTTACTATGATAATAAAAAAATTTTTTTTACTGTGGGAACTAATATTTACTATGTTTCTTAACATAGTTTTCAGTTTAAATACAAAATTTTTATTAACATTTGGTTAGAGAGAAATAATTGTTTTTAGCAACAAAAAAAACTTTACATTACTACAAAGTACCCAAATTATATAAAACGGACTAAAATAAAAGTCAAACAATTAAAGTGGTTTTACTTACCATATAATGTGGTTTAACAGGTCAAAATTTATCCACAGGTATTGAAATATGTTGTATTGCTAAGAATACACATATAAAACACTCACAAAAAAATATACACTATATACAACAATGGTCTAATTAGTTAGCTCATGTATGTTTTGGAAAGCCAAATCGGGTGACACCTTTCCTTGCAAATTGAACAAATATAGGAGGCTCGTTTCCTTTTTCTAGTTTGTTGACTATGTCCCACCTTTTCTGAACAAACCCAGCAAGTGAATTTTTTTTGATTTGGAGAATGTTTTACTAATTCCTCTGTTTTTGACGGTTACCATTGACTATGGTTATCCCCAGCGCCATTACGCTTATCCAAGCCACGACTTTAGAAATATCCCCTATAACATTTTCAATAAATGAAAATATTGGCATAGGTTTTATTGTGTATTTTTTTTTTCTTTGCATTTTAGTGTGTAGAGAAATATACGCATTTAATAACATTCTAGAAAACAAGTTAAATGTAACCTTCTTCCATATATTTTATTGTGCGTCTTCTCGTCTATATATTTACACACATCATACATGTCATAAGGCGTCTTATTCCCGCCAAGAACATGTTGTAGGAAGCCACAATTGAAGTTTTATTTCATTTATATTCTCCCACAGGCGACGTTTTGGTAATTTTCTTCAGATTGTTATGGTAGTGTTTGTTTTCGAGACTAATAAATCGGGCAATTTTTGGGTTTTCTTTTCGAGTATGCCAACGCAAACCAGATTTCTTTTTTTGTTGTACAACTTTTCTCCCAACACTGAACTTCTTTTTTATACTTTGTGGTACCCCTTTCCTATTTCTGCGTATGGTACAAACACCGGTATTACAAATGTTTCCCTGCTGTACAAAAAATTGGCCAACTGAATGCTGGTAAAAAAGGTGTCAATAAACACATGATACCATTTTTTAAGTAGAATAGTTTGCTGCTTATAATAGCTTCATCACAAATAGAGAGGACACAAGACCATACTTTTTCATTTGCTCTTTATCTTCATTGGAAGCCTTTTCCTTTATAACAAAAAGAATTTAACACAATATTTGGATACCGAATCACAAAGTGCCCATAACTTGATACCCCAACCTATGGTGATGTTTTTATTAGGCATGTATTGCATTAAACTGGTTTGATTTTTTAGTGCCGAATAATACTCTCATCGATTGATACTTGCTGGTTACATAAAATAATAAAACAGGAAATAAATCTGTTACAATGGTCAAAAAATTGGTTGAATATCTAGCGCAGGCATCATAATTTGGCTCATTTGGGATTTGCAAATTTTGACGTGTATACCAATGTGAAAAAAAAGATAACAGATTTTTCAAATCGGTCACGTGAAAATACTCGTGTAAAACCATGGTGTTTCAGAGCAAGTTTTACTCCTGTACGACATTTAGTCGTTGGTTTTTTTTACCTAAAACCCATGTTAAGAAATTGTTGCTATAAATAGTACGCCATTTTTTCCTTTGGGGGGGGGGGTGACCCAAAAGGGGTTGGGGGGGGGGGGGGGGGGGAACCAAGGCAACCAGGACGGAAACGACTCTGTTAGAGAAAGGGTGCTCTCCTTTCATCCTGAGAAAAGATTCTCTGCATATCTGTTTGTCTCATTGACAAACAATTCATTCAGTCCGGTAGTAAATAAATAAATTAAAAAAATATCAATAGGTTTTATTGCATTTTGTTGGTATATGTTTTGGACCAGGAGTTTCTTGATAGTCAAAATGGTGTTCAATGTTAGGTGGGCTACTCTCAACTACTTCCTCCCAATCACTTTCAATATCATTCATCGTCGTCATCAGAACTGATTCATACTCTCCTTTTTCCAGACATTAGGCCTACTGTCAACATTGTCAGATTCGCTGTCAGATGCATGTGAAGGTATTACTCACGGGTAAACATAATATTTTTGGGCGGGGATGGTGTGGGGTTAATAAAATCTTCAGAGTCATAAAATATATCTTCAAGCTGGAAGTCAGGGTCTTCGTCCGTGTCGTCTACAAATTCAGAACTAGAATGTTCAGATGCACTTTCTGAGTATTGTAACTCACACGTCCAGTTCTCTGCTGTGATCAGCTAAGTTATATTGATCCTTATTCACAAAAGAAGTTGAACATAAACACATTTCACTTATAAATCTATAAACCACTAAGTTTTTAACTGATCTGAAACAATCAACTATAGTCAACGCGACCGCACTGTGACTGACTGAATGTAAACAAACTAGACGGAATTGGCGCGCTCCGCCGAATGGCACTACAATAGGCGCTCACGTGCAGCTGTTCTAAAAACTAGGACATATGTTGTATTGTTTGGCCAAGATATGTTCCGAAATACTCCATTTTTTTTTTTTCCTGGTTTCTCAGGATGTGCCTCTACAAGGAAAACTAATTTTGTTCATCGTATTTGCGCTATTACGTGAGTATTATGCAAACGTAAACCGGCGGGCACATAAAAGTCCGCTCGTCTTCTTCGGTAAAACTAGTGCGGACTATTGAAAGCCGACATCGTCTCTTCGGCAAAACTAGTGCGGACTATTAATAGTCCGCTCGTCCTTTAAAAGGGTTAAACTACTTGGTCATGAGAAGTAATAAACTAGACAATGAATATAAATCTCTGTATCTCATATAAATGTTTGGAAAATTTTAAGGTTTTTTTGTGAAACTGTCAATTTGTTATTGTATTACATATTTATTTATTTAATATAATATCTACCACATTAAAGTCCTTATGCTGTTTGGGCTTACTGTGATCAAAGAAGTTTGATAAATATAGAAAATTGGTTAATTGTCAATAAACAATATTTGTACGAGTTAACAAAACGTACATTCAATCATGCTGCATACGACCTCTGTGGGGTTTTAAAAGTGGTTCAACTCCCTTTTTATTGGGATATATTTTTATTTCATTGTCATAAGCCCCTTTAAAAGCAGGCTGTGTCCATAGTCACCTTGATTTTAGATCATAAGAACAATGTGGAGAGAACCTCAAAGCACTTCTATTTTCCTGTTTGTTGTCATAGAGTTA
>NW_025788777.1:0-9563 GCF_021130785.1 Homalodisca vitripennis
ACCTAGTTATGGTGTCCCACAGGGCTTAAATTCTTAGTCCTGATACTCTTTCCTGATCTAGATGTCCAATGATGTAGGTTCCATCAATTTCTTGCACGGAAGACTAGTGCATTATGCTGATGACACGGACTCTCTGGTTTCACTAGCAAAATCAAAATTGACTCTGGAACAGCAGAGTTTTGTTGAATTCGCAACAAACTGTGTCCAAAATTTTAACAGCCTCTCAATCTTAAGAACAAATCTCTACAAAATCCAAATTTTATAAATTTTTTGCTTTACGACACAGTAGATAGTCAAGAACAAGCCAGCAGTTAAGTTGGCAGACACCTATGCTGGAAAGAAGTATAAAATTGTTCGAAATTCCTGGCGAATATACCTACATCGCAGGGTTGACCTGGGAACGAATCTCAACGACCCAGCGTTTTGCTCCAAATTGGCCTCAGGCATTTATGTTTTTGAGGTCCTCTAGTCCAAATTGGCTGCCCCGGACCTCAAGTTCTGATGGATGGGCGTATTATGGCTTGATTTACCCCTACCCGCTCACTTAACGGGCTGGTGTTTTGGGGAGCATTGTGCAAACAATTAAATTCTCTATGAGAAGTGGTTCAAGCTGCAAAAAACAAGCGATCCGCATTATCGCTAAAGTTGAAATTTAGAGAGTCGTGCGAAGGAAGCCTTTCACAAATTTGCAAACTGGTTGACGCTGCCCAGTCTCTACATCTGTGGAAAACAACCCCGTCCTGTTTTGTAATGTTTTAAATGTGCCATGACGAATGGCCGAGACATACAGACCTGTGTATGAGGACTAGAGGCAGAGATAACTACCAGAAACAGGTAGGAACACAGAGCGGTGGTTTATAAACGCTTGCCTTCTACAGGCAGGTGTTCAATTTCGTCAATAAGTTACCAGATTCAATTTAAAAAACACTTTCAACACTCAAATGTGTTAAAAACTCGTTTGAAACGCTTTTTAGTGTCACAAACATTTTATAATGTTGACGAGTTTTTTGCTTAAAAAAACTTTAGCCAGTAAAAAGTAAAAATATGACATTTGCATGCGTTGTATAATGTTCCGGCAATAAAAAAACTGATTTGATTTGATATTATAATAGCAAATATTTTAGAAAATTATCAAAAGTAAAAAATGAGTTTGCCACTGACACTTATTGTACGTTTAGAGCGTGCAAAATGATTAAGTTAGAATCAATAATATCACACGCCCAATAGTAGAGTTAGCCTTCTTACCATGGGTCATAAAAATATACTTTCATATTCTGTCAGTAAAGCCTAATTCAGTCAAATATTGTTTACTACCATGTTAATAAACAAGGTGCCTCAATGGCCTTTTATTTCCTATCCTGTTGATGAAAATATATATACTTACGTAGGACTAAAAATTGTTTTTCTTCTGTAAAAATGTACTACTTCTTTCTATTTGCACTGTACTTTCCGGTCTAAGGTATTTCCCGCGGTTTGTCAGCCAAGCAGCAGCCACGCTCGACGTTGGCTTGATTCCGGTTATCTTGCGATAACCGCCGTACCCGCTACACTGCGCCCATTGGCAAGATACCTTATACTAACTACGTTTAGTAACCTTACAGTTCATTCTAATGCTGCAGATGTGACGGGTGGACGCAATACATAGGCCTAATTGTGCAAGCATCTGAGGCTTTTGTTGGGCGTTTTACTAATATTTCATTATATATAAATCTCATAAGGCTAATCATGAAATTTAAAAAAATATTGCGTATAAAAAGATTAGTCATCCTGTAACTAAAATATAATAAAAACTATGCCTTTACAAATAGTAGATTCTGTTTTTAACTTAGCACAACATATCAAAACTTACATATAAACAGTGATAATTATTAATTACCTTGGTAAAGTCACAGGACGGAGTGAGGTCTGGTAGGTGGCTTTCTGATTTCGCTCTGTGTTTCAACCCACAGTCAGGCCTTTACAGAAAAATTATTGTTATTATTCAATTACAGAATTCGCGAAACACAGATCTGAACATTTAATACACAGTGTACTATAAATATTTTCTTCTAATTTTGCCTATAACAAGAGGGTTAAAAATTGTTTAATTGGCTAACTTTAGTAAACATTTGAATGCAGCTAAAATTGTCTAAGTTTTTTATTCTATATCTGTCTGACTCTCTTCAAGGACCAAATTTCCTGTCCAATGTTTATTAAATATTCACCAAACCTTTCTTTATGAATATATTTGCAAATATCAGATCCTTATCCAATAATAATACTCCAAAGAGAACAAGACTTAGTAGCCAAATCCATTTTAAAGCAACTATTTACTAAAGGCTAGCGAAGTCTATACACTCGAAGGGGAGGATAAATTAAAATTTCTGTCTTCCCTGTACGTACGATTTTCATTAAACGAACTGACCTATTCGTATATGTTATACACGGTTGAAATCTATTTTCAAAAATAAAAGTTACAAAAAAGTACTGTACATTATACAATTTACATTAATGTAAGTTTTAACCGAAACAGTTCGTAATTGGTCACCAATTAAAATAATTAAATTACGTTACGGAAATTATTCTTCACGGACAAACATATTATGCGCAAGGCCTAGGCCGTTATGGGTTAAAATTATAAAGATATTTTATTTATTTAAGAAAGCTTTTTATTGTAAGTAGTAAAACATATAAAACGTGAGATTACTTAACTGACGAGAGAGGTCGAATCACAAGAATTAAGGCAATGTGTTAAATTATTGATTTAAATTGCCGTATCGATTGACATTAGAAATTCGTTTTTTTTTGTTATATCCGTGTACTTTTTTGCTTTTTTAAGAAAATACTGAGATGAAAAAGGATTTAAAAATGGGTATTATCGAGTTATAATGAATTTTTAAACTTTAAAAGTAAACATCTTGAAAGCGTGGGCTCAACCTGATTTTTTATATGTTTAAGGGCTATTCTTATATGTCTAAGGGTCTAATATATGTTTACTCTTTTCATTTTACAGTTGTTATTTTTTATAATTATATAAAGTCGTCTTTTAATAAACATAACAAAATAAAGGTATGAAGACAGCAATTGAATTAAAAATGTATTTCTAAGTTTTATATCGTTATAATTAACGTTTTAAATCATTTATGAGGTTTGTTAATTAACTGTGTTTTCTACCAACACTGCCGTTAATACTTCATTTACGATAGTTTAGATAACCTAGTTTCCCTGTCTCTGAAAGACAAGTCTAGCCGTAAACTGAGGACATAAACATAGTATAATTGTCTCAGAGATATTATTCTTTATCAGTTCATAAAACCGTTGTTGTATTTCAGACTGCGTTCGTCGAGATTTATAAAACAAACAACCTGCTATAGAAATTACCCGAGCTTTATGCTATAAAAACCTTATTGTGGATTAAGTGTTCATTCCTCCTGGATTGTTTTCATTATTTTGCTAAAGTTTCGTTTATTTTATTAGAAAACAGATAATATTTATAGAGCAAGTAAATAAAGGGTTATTTCTATTTGGTGAAGCAATTATGCTAACTATAAAGTAGTAACTATAATTATCATACACAACAGTATGGACAAGAGTACAAAAATCTGCTACAGCCAAGCACTGCATTGAATCATGACACAGAAGATCAAATTAAAAATATAAAATTAATAAAAGAAGTAACAAAACCAATGAAAGTAAATGCTTGGGAAAAACTACAAATAAACAGAAATAAAGAAAAAACTCATGAACAATGAAGAGGACCCTATTGAAATTTTGTCTTCTTTCTTCACAATTTATTTCAAAACTAAACTGTAGTCATATCTAATTTTTCATACTGGCTGAAATATTTCCAAAACTTTTGTATTTACACCATATGGTATTTTAATATTAATTATAATAAAAATAAAGTAAATATTTATTTGTTGTAGTCGCCTGATGATGAAACCTTTGGTTTCGAAAGCCCTCTTCTATAAAATATCTAATATTGCGGAAAAGTATTGTTTTTATTAACATTTTTAGAATATAATCAAGTAGTAACTTAAATTTAATTTCTAAGAAAACCAGATTATTTTTTGGTCCTCATACATAAAAATCTAAGACAATCATGTCTAGTTGCACACGCACCAATATTATTGATTTTAATCATTTTTATCACCTGAAATGCTTTAAACACAATCAGGTCACATATAAATAGTATTTTTGTATTAAAAACCAAGCTTATTGAACAGCAGCTTTAATTGACCATTATATATGGCGTACAACAGTGCAATCTGTAAATTTTAAGATATGTGTAAAGCCTGCGAAAAACTGTCATATGTGATAGTGAAAATAAAGCAAAACAAAGACTCTTGATTTTGATCTTGATTTGATTAAGTACACTTGTCTTAAAATATTATTGAATTTGTTAATGTTTGAATCCAGTAAATAGAGAAATAAATTATGTTTTAAAGTACTTTTACTTTCCTTTGTCATAACTAAGTTTTAAAATTGTATTCGAATAAGTTTAGAAATAAGATTTATTCATAACACATTTACTTGCCCTGTGAATTGTTCAGCACATTGACCAAGAAGTTTAGGTATGATATTTGCATAAGTAGTGTGCGGTTCCATGTAAGTATATCTTTAAAAAACATTTTATTAATAAATTAGTTGAATATTTTTGTCAGCCTCTAGATAAAAGATTTAATATATGAATTGCATCCCCGTTGTAAAGTGGTTTTATTTGGTTTATTTCTTCACATATTCGTATTTTACGTACTCGTATTTTACGTACTCGTATTTTACGTATTTTACGTACTCGTATTTTACGTACTTCGTATTTTACATACTCGTGAATTCTACGTACTCGTATTTTACGTACGTACAACTATATTGAAGCTCTACTCGTATTTACATACAACGTATTTTACGTACTCGTTATTTTACGTACTCGTATTTTACATACTCGTATTTTACGTACTCGTATTTTTATTAGTACATTTCACATACTCGTTATTTTAGTACGAGTACTATTTTTACATACTCGTATTTTTACGTTACTCGTATTTTCCATACTCCTATTTTCCATACTCGTATTTTGCGTACTCGTATTTTAAGTACTCGTATTTTACATACTCGTATTTTACCGTACTCGTATTTTACATACTCGTATTTTACGTTGATTTTAATATTATGTAGTCTACTCGTAATACTATGTTATTACGTATTACGAGGCGAAAGCTTAGTTACAAAAATATTTTGTCATTCTTATATTTAATGGATTTTGGATTTAGTGTCACTATTGTTCAAATTAAAAAAAAGTAACGCACATCCCAACAAACAATCAACTTGGAATGAGCATCATGTATTTAAACCATCGCAGTATGAATATTTGTCATGTTTTATAACGGTGTATTTTCAAAGTAATAATTTCATCAGCGAAGTTCAATCCCCTCGGGGACAATTTTCATTGGAGTTGCAATTTTTCTGACGTTAATTAATATTTTAATTAAAAATATTTGTTTGTTTGTTAGTAAGTTCTTTTAACATATTGGTTCGTTCTGGTCTGATTAAATCCTAAAAACTCCTTTCAGACACGTCGTAGACCTTATCATAACGTAATCTTTTATTTCACTATTTCTCATATTTCCTTCCCTCTAAGAAATATGATATACAAGTACAACGCTTCAACTATATAAAAATGGGGCAAAAATAATTCTTATTTCTTTTAGACTGCATAGACAGGTTGCTTGTAATAATGTTCTGCTTACAGGCACAAAAAACTTACAATTGTGGTATAGTTTTTATAAACTTAGAAATTGCGGTATTATGGCCGAAGAATTTTTTCTGTATTAAAACAGTTCTGATACGTACCAAATTTTGGTATTACTAATAATAAACCTTTTGTATGATGAATAATTCTCTCTAAATATTCGCCTGTATTGGCTCAAATCCAGCATACACATTCATGATGAAGAATACATAGGATACATCTATCATTGCAGAAGAGAATAAACTTACGCTTTTCAAAATGATAGCGGAATACCTAGGGTTTTTGCAGTAATTTCTCTGTAAAATTTTTAGAAGCAAGAAAGCATGATTTTTGAATTGTAATCAATTCATGGGTAGTAAAAGAATCGCAAAACATTTACTTCATCAATTTTTAGTTTTGGTAAATTATTACGCTTAAATAATTTTTTCGCAATTGGATTTAGCCAATGTTATCTAAAGCTTTAAAAATAAAAATATGGGTCTGAAAAGTATAAAATATATTAATTACTGCCTATTCACATATTTTCAGTGAGTATATTGTCGCTCGTATGATATTCGTGTTTACTCATTTTACCTTCTTCATCATTAAATATTATAATTCAAATATTTTTTAGGACGAAATCATTTTTCCAATGTTTAACTGATAACTGCTAATAGTAAAATTCCTAAAATGTAATCATAGAACTCGAAACAATCATTCTTAGTCTCGTGCGTTTCGGGTACTTCAGCAGATGTAAACAATTTTTAATTGAGGTCTGGATGTTTTTGGAATCTACAGGTAACAACTTCTACTATTTGTTTTCGGACAAAGTTTTAAAAAGTAAAATTAGGCAGGGATGGTTCAAAAAAGCATTGTTTAAGTAGGATACATAGAGAAAAAGTAGTCTTGACGATGATTACCAGAAATTACAGGATCAAGATAAACTACAGTATCTAGTGATGCTGAATGGCACTAAAGAATGTCCAAATTCAGTTAATGGTTGAGCTATAGCGAAGTCTTATCAATATTGAGAATTATGTCATTCTGTTCTGTCTGTCTGTTCTGTCCGCACGATATCTCGAAAACGAACTGCCTTATAGACTGGTAATTTATGCATGAAGTTTCATTTCTATATGAAGAACACCGAGTTCGATGATGATGTATGTCACTCAATGTGGATTTTCCTAAACGTTAGCGAATATGTTTACATTAATCTCACGTGAAACCATAATGACAATGAGAAAATAGAAAATAAATAAATTTGTAAAAGAAAACTTTTATACACCCTCAAGAGATTCAAACAAGTTACATATTAACACAAAAATGTAGCTTAAATATCCCCCACACTAACAACATCATTACGTAGTTTACTTGGTTAGTAGAATTTTGATCTGAAACTTCGTTTAGTGGACAAGAATTAAGTTCTATGATGGTGCATGCCCAACCATTGAACTTGGCTGAGCCTCGTTGAAGCCCTCTCATGACATCAGCGAAAGCTTGTCATGCTACGATACGTGGCGTGAAGTACTTCTGCCTTGTAGACAAAAGAATTTGCTTTCATTTTTACTTGTTTGCCATTTACTATTTTTAATATTTAATGCCAAATATCACGATTTATTATAGCTACTCAGTAGTGTTCAAATATTTAGTAGAATTCTATACGATATATATGTAGAGTAATATTTTTTTTTTTACAAATGTAAGACTTTATAATTGTTTTTTAACGGACTTCCAAGTTACTTGGTTTCTATATATGTAAGAAAGTTACCATAGAAATTAGTCTAAATGGCATTCGAACTCCCTTAAGAACAGGCTTTAGTGAAATGATCTTGAATTTTTCCCCATACGATCAATTTTGAAATTCATGCAGTTTTACGCCTTTGTTGGTTATCGTTATGAGAAATATCTCATTTTGAAGATGAAATTTAATAACAAATATAATTCTTTATATTTTGTTTTTTGTGTATAATTTTTTTTATATTTCAACAATGAAGTACAACAAAGATTAAGATTTATCTCTGAAAACCTATAAAAATACCGAAAACCTATAAAAATTTTGGATGCGTGAAATCTTCTATAATTCTAAGATTAAAAATAAGGTCGAATTAGTCACGAAATTTAACATTGTTTTTAAAGGGATTACATTCAGGATGGCAAGCCAATAAGGCCAGCTCTTAAATCTAGTTTATTTGTGCACATTTGTTTCAAAATGAGATCGTAAAAGTTTGAAAAATGGTCATTCACATCTTTCCAACAAAAGCATCGGATGTATAAATCTCGAATTGAACATTTCAGTTTTATCGACGTTCTCAATATTTATGAAGCATCAAAGTCTGAATGTGTTTCGTTATTTCTAGCAAACCAATAGCAAAGGACAATTGAATACTGATGTATTACATTACATCACGTCGCTTTATATACTCTAGATGACGTCACGCGCAACCGGCAGCCACAATAATGTTAATTACTCCAAGCCCAATCTGGACTCAGGCCACGTACCTTATCCACAGTTATTGCCTCTTCACGCCGCTTTTTTATTACTTTCCCTTATCTACTCCCGCAATCTAGACGTAACTCTAAACTTTGTGACATGTTTTATAGGAATTTCATAGTTAAAGTGACATTGGTAGAGATAAATTGTACTGTACATATACATGGGTGTGTTTTTATAATATGGGCCACTATTGTAAACTTAGAAACTATATACCTAAAAAAACTTTTATCGGTGACACCATGAAAATAGCCACTACTAATACTAAGTGGTATATATATGTATATATTTGTTTATATGTAATACACATATAATAGTAATAATATATGGTGGTATATATATGTAATACACATATATATATATATATTTGCTTTTTAGAGACATTTAAAAATGTATATTTAGAAAACTTTCCACCGTTTTCCAGTCTGGGGGCTATCTTTGTTCACATGGGCACCCTTAATCTTAAGACTTTGTATTTTTGGAATTTCTTATGTTTTCCTAATAACGGTTAAATGAGAGCTTAAAGTGTTTACTTACGGAAAAAAAACATTGAGAAAAACATTTGTATTTAGTAAGTTTCCGTTTTAAATATTCTTGACTGTAAAACTTAGCATCTTAAATTATGAAATTTTTCATTGATTCTATTGATTTTTGTAAATTTGTATTTAAAGGTTAATCGTTCTTCTTACAAAGACCAACCTTCTGTCTGTAAAGGTTTAATGTTAATAAAAAACTTTAGGGGCATATCGTCATTTTCTATTCTTACACTCTTTCTTTATGTGAATGAATCTTCTCCCCGGGTTACACTTGTATAAAACATCTTAAAAATAATGCAAAATTCCCAAATTTAAGATGTTGAATTTACATTTTTATAAACCGAAAGGACCACCATATTTAACTAAACATTTTCTTGACGTTAAGCCTCTCAACACGATGATTTCATATCTTAATAAAAACACAATTTACTGTGCTATTTTATCTTACTAGGACAAATCCCTCCCCTTTAAAACCATATATGTATTAGTTATCAATTTTCAATTTCGATTGTTGCTTAAGTACTATGATTTTAAACTTTGACAAAATATTGATACGGTAGTGAAAATTATAAATACTCTACTGTCATAGTTTTCTATAACATTCTTTTTTTTGTTATTTGTCTTCAAAATATCTTCAACAGACGCCATTTTTTTTAATGTCAAAGAAAGGAACACAATTGTTTATAAAATATTCCTATTGTCTTATTTAAACATATGTGGCCAAAAAATTGTTGTTCCCTTAGCTTAAATAGTGTGAAAGATATTAATTATTTTTAATTAACAAATTATAAAATGCGCGGCTAGCGGCTAAAACGACACACTTTTTTTT
>NW_025788778.1:0-9263 GCF_021130785.1 Homalodisca vitripennis
CCGAACTCCCGAACATTTTACGTCGCAGAAGACCAATGATCTAAATGCTGGACTATGTTGTAGGGATCTGCATTCCCGGACGTGCCGTTCTTCAACAGGCCTCACCACCACCCCCCTGCGCGCCAGGCCCTTTCCCCTTCGATGATTTCGCACCAAGAAAAACGCGCGAAGAGGAAAATCAAAAGATGCCAAGAAAGTACATTCTTATATCAGTTCTTAAAACAAGACTTAACTCCTATTGTATTTTTAAATTTTGACATTCCACGCCTTGTAATATCCACCTTATATATCACTGACTTTTGATTATTTAAGTACGATGGCAAGATGTTACCATAAAACCTTTTAAATCTCTTTTACTTGCTTTGTGCGTTTTTGAAATATTATCAAAAAGTTTCATACTTGTAAAAGCCACATTTACTTTTTAAATAATGGTTGTTCCAATAAAACTACTTTTCTTAAACACCGAGTTTATGTACTGTACATTTAAGTTTTATATCCGTATATGTTTGTCTCATTTTATTATGGCACAAGTTATTAACTCATTCAGGGCAAATTAAATTAAAATATTCTAATTAAATTTGTATTTAAATAGCTTTAAACATGTTCCTTTAGGTCATCACGCTATGAAAAGTGACAATGTCTCAGTCTATAACGATATACGTAGTCATATTTATTTTTATTGGTTTGTTTTTTAAATGGATTCATTTATGATTCAAATGCGTTTAAATAAACAAAATTTTCTGGATAAAATTACTAGTTTAACAAAAATAAATTTAGTTTATGTTACTATATTTACTGATTACCTAGCTGAATATTATGATTTCAGATTATGTATATTCGGACAGTACAATACAAACACAATACAATAGATACCAATTACAATACAAACACACACAATTATCAACACACAACATACTACAATATGACAGAGAATTTGATTTTGATTGAACTTCAAAAAAGTAACTGATTAAATAATTTATCATGTTATAAAAAAGTTATATATAATTACGTTTTATACTATAGTTCCTATTAATATAGTATTAAATGTATATAGGAAAGTATATATTTTAGTATAGTATTTATTTTTAGTATTAGATTATTATAACATACAGTTTTTTTTTACACATACCAAACACAATAATATAATACATTAGTAATAATTCACATTAAATAAAGGCGTTGCCACCTTACGTATTGTGTGTTGATTCTATGACCTTCTTAAGTAAGTTGACTGAACCAGTTAGAGTAAATGTAGAAGTGTTAAAAAGAAGAAATCAGACTTGATTTTTCATTCTATAGCGTGTAACCAATGTTTTCAACATTTTATTGAAACCTTGTAAATGATGTGCTTTAGGAGCTATTTGTCGCAGTTGCAACTTATTAGTTGTTCCTGAAAAAAGTTAAAGTAGCTTAGCACTACTAATTAATCAACTTTAGAAAGATTCAAGTAAGTACTCAAATCTGATATTTATACTCATACAGAATGTTCCAAGAAATCACTATATCAAACTGCTCCAAGATTTTTAAATCAAAATAAACGGAAAGTTATGTGTAATATACAGGGTAGATTCATACAAGGTTTGCAATATTTCAGGTAACTTGATAAAGGTAATAAAAAAAAGGAGACAATTCCATTGCACATGGGTCCGGAAACGTACCGTTTTGGGAAAATAATTACTATTCAAAAACCACTTAAGATACAGAATTCAAACTTGTAATCAGTTATGTTAACCTAGTGTTGGTCATTTTACCAGTGAAAAAATATAACAAATTATCTCATTGCATTTAAAAATGGGCGGCCGTTCAAAATTTTCAAATTTGTAATTAACTTTTGAAAAACGGCTACTTTGAACACACATTCACCAGAGTAACTTTTTTAGCATATTGTATTACGCCAATTCAACAAATTTTTGTTTCTCAAAAAAGATTGAATAACAAAATAAACTGGAGTTACAGCACAAAACAGTAAAAAAAAACAAGGGGTTAAATTCGTGCATTGCAAAGTACATAACAACAATTGTAGTGAAATTTTTACGAATAAACATTTTAAGGTTCTTTATTAAAATTATGAATAATTATTATAACCTAAAAAAATATTACTATCATTTTCTTTTCAATTTACAGTACTCAATGTGTTACACACACACACACACACACACAAAGAAAAAGAAACAAACTATTCACAATGCTCTTAAAAAAAACAATAGCAATAATATTACATGAAAACAGGCTGACCAACAATCAGCAACAAAATCAGGTGTTTTAAATGAAGAAAAACTAATAAAACAACTATCAAGGACATTGTTGCAGCAAGTCAATGTTTTGAACGTGATTGTCACTGGTTTGAATTGATCTGTTCTTCTTTGTAATTCCTGTTAGTTTTTCCTGGTTTAATTTAAATTTCTTTTATTACCTTTGTTTCTTGTACGATATGAACCGTTTTACTTTTGAAAAGTATGCTGATAGTCACTTTGTGTACGGACTTGCTGGAGGCATGCCAGATTAGCTAGCAGATTGTACAGAGAGCGCTTTCCAGATAGGCTGCACCCAGTTCATAGTGTCTTCAGTGCCGTTCATATTCGTCTTAGGGAAACTGGACATTTGAAAAATAATGTTGTAGAACGGGTAAAATCCGTACGGACTGTCGATTTTGAAGAAGAGGTTTTATTATTCGTAGAAGAAAACCCCCCCACCAGCGTTCGCGCTATTGCTCATAATTTGGATGTATGCAAAAGTTCTGTGTGGAAAGTGTTAAATGAAGAACGTTTGTGCCCTTACAGACATCAGAAAGTACAAGCCTTAGAACCTGCAGATTTTCCTCTCAGGGTAGACTGCTCTCGTTGGTTCCTTCACAAATGAACCCGATTTTTTAAGGTATGTTCTCTTTACTGACGAAGCATCGAGATGGCATATTTAATAGCCGAAACTGCCATTTATGGGCTGAAGAGAACCCTCATGAAATTGTGCAACGTAAGTTTCAGCACAAATTGTCTGTCAATATCTGGGCTGGAATAGTAGACGGATATTTTATTGGGCCACACATTATACCAAACAGACTGAACCTACTTATGAAGTTTTTTTGAGGGAAATCTTACCTGAGCTGTTGGAACATGTTCCTATTGAAACTAGACAAAGAATGTGGTTCCAACACGATGGAGCACCGGCCCACTTTTCCCTGATTGCTAGACAACATTTGAATGAAGTGTATGGAGATCGTTGGATTGGACGTGGAGGTCCCGTCCCTTGGCCTCCACGGTCACCTGACCTCACACCCATTGATTTTTACTTGTGGGGACACATGAAGCAATTAGTGTATACCACTCCCATACAGAATGAAATGGATCTAGTAGCTAGAGTTGTTGAGGCTGCTGCAGTTATTCAAGAGGATTACTAAGGGGTGAGAGAATTGTGCTTACGACGCTACAGAGTCTGCAACGAGTTACAAGGACGCCACTTTCAGCAACGATTATGAAAGTTTTACAGTAATGTAATCATTGATTTCTTAATAAAAATATCATGTTCAATAAAAATTTTCAAACACATTGAATTAATTACGCTGTTTCACACAATTGCCATGTAAGAAAACCCTATACCCAACCATAACGTAGCCCTATTAACATTTTTTTTAATATTTAAAAACCAGGATTCACAATTGGTTAAGAACTTTCTTAAATTTATCTTAAAACAAATTTAAACAATAAATATTAAATTTCAGGTTATAATATTGTTCACTATTTTAATAAAGAACCTTAAAATGTTTATTCGTAAAAATCCATTACATTGTTGTATGTACTTGCAATGCACGGATTTAACCTGTTTTTACGTTTGGTGCTGTAACTCAGTTATTTGTTATTCAATCTTTTTGAAACAAAAATTGTTGAATTGGTAATAAAATATGCTAAAAAAGTTACTCTGATGAATTTGTTGTCAAAGTAGGCGTTTCAAAGTTAATACAATTTGAAAATTTTGAACGGCCGCCATTTTTAAATGCAATGAGATATTTGTTTTATTTTTTTCACTGAAAAGGACCAACACTAGGTTAACATAACTGTTAAGTTTGAATTCTGTATCTTAAGTGGTTTTTGAATAGTAATTTTTTCCCAAAACGGTACGTTTCCGGACCCATGTGCAATGGAATTGTTTCCTTGTTTTGATGACCTGTATCAAGTCCTGAAATATTGCACACCTTGTATGAATCACCCTGTATAGTCATAACCCGCGTTTTTCACCTCGTACTCTTCTTGTGTTGTTTTGCAAAATTACATACATTTGAACAGAGTAAAAGTTTAAAATTCAGCCTCTGCCAAATTTGTATTTAATGAAGATTAAGATTTGCTTTTAAATACTTTTCCAAAATTATAATTATAATATAATACAATAATACAAATTATAATAATTACATTTTGTAGAGCAATGGTGTGGAAGGGTTGTATTCAATACAGTATGTTAAGTTACAGGCTCCAGTTCACCCTTCCACTTAGTGCACTGCAGCGTCCTGAAGTCTAACGCTGTGACAGATTTGGACATTCTGGAATCTGGGAATCAGCATTCCGATCAGAAGAGATCCAAAACAGTCGGTGACGAAAGAGCTGAAAACAAACTCCTTCTACGTTGTTTTGACATCAGAGACAATTGGATCTAGTAGCACAACAAATGTAATCTAGGTGAAGTGGTGTTCTCATTGGTCTCATCAGGTACGCTATCGTATTTGATGTTACGATCTTTCTATAATCAATTAAGGCCTATCTTTGAAAAGTAGTCCTGTAACATTTTCCCCTTTATTTTTTTTATGCATGCTAAACAAAAGAGGATATTAGAATAGTTTAAACATTATCCTGGGATACTTTCCAGTTTGCACGACCCTCTTTGAATTAATAAGCTGTAGAAAGCAGAGTATTCAATTTTTTATTAATTTAAATCTCATGGATAAGAAGATGTGGCCTGCATGATGGAAGGTTATGCTCTATTTGTTGATCATAAGTTACTTTATTTATTCCTCTTTTGTCCTGCATCTTCACATACAGCACTATGCATTCTGAAAGTATTACGATGACTCAATAATTTGTACAGTCCGTTTCAGACACTCAAACTTATAAAGAAATAAATAAATTTTTTAATCCGCAGCAAAAAGAATCATATACATTCGTAAATAGAGTGTACTTATCATATCACGCTTGTAAATATGACAAGTAATGTGTCTAACTGTTCAACGATGGCTTAACCTAAAATAGACCTGCATATGTCTAAAATGGTTGCAATTAAGTTAATGTTACAGATACAAACAACAATACAACAGGACAACAGTGAGGACAACAAGGCATCCAGTTAAATTCATTAAATTGATTATTCTGAAAGTATATAGACAAACGAAAAGCCAAAACAAGTAATACGTACGAGGCTTGCCATTATAATGTTATTTAAGGCCAGCCAATAGGCAATTCAGAAGGAACAATTTTACATTGATTTGTTTTATTGTGTATTTACTTTTTACTCTATGGGTTGTCCTACTCTCCGTAGACTAGTGGATTACAGTTACCGGCTCTCTAACTGAGAGATCACGGGTTCCAAATCCCGGGGAGGACTCAAACATACAGGAATAGCAGCCACAGTGTATTAAAACAAGCCAGCATACGCCAAGAGCCATGAGGCATAAAAGAGAAAAAATAAAAACATAGCATATGGGTTGTATCCAACACATTGAACAGTTTTATATAGCGACAAAATTCGCGTGATATTCCTCAACTAATTCTGCCTTAAACCGCTAACACTTAAGAATGTTAATGTTGTCAGCTTATGATCTTCTGAGATCGGACTCACAGGCCTTGTACTTTAATAACGTGGTAATTTGACTATTGCCTGAAAAAATCCGAGAAACAGCCTCGACAACTGCGCGTGATTATGTGGCTGGTTTTAAGAAACTGGCTTTGCCTCCAATTGACTTTAATTGACTTTATTTTATGGACAACCTGGTACATCATGGTAATATTTATGGGATGGTTACTGTTAAGTGACTGGTATGTCCGTTTTTGATTCAAGCACCTAATAGGAGAATATTAGTACCTTTTAATTCTGAGCAAGAGAATAACAAACATTCATTGGTTGTCAGATTGAGAAGGCATCAGCTTGTTCGAAAAGTTTGTGGTAGCTCCCGGCTTGTGCAAGCATGCATTAAAAGTGGTAGTGCTGGCTTATGAGTTAGCGGGTTATCCCACTAATATTATAAATGCAAAAGTTTTGAATTGTTTTGTCTTATTTGGATGTTTGGATTGTTTTGAATGTTAGATGTTTTGGAGGTTTGGTCCTCGGAATCACGCTGAAACTGCTATATACGGATTGTGCTCTGAAAATTTGAACAGGTATAAAAAAATATATAGCTTTTGGTCTGAATTAACACATAGAGTCTTTTTTACCACCAATAACACATTCATTTCACCAAATAAGAGATCCCAAACCTCTGTTCTTTAAACTTAAACCTAAATTGGATTCAGGAGATTGGAATAGCTTTGACTGACTAACGATTATATCTCGTAAAACTGTTTATTATATCATCAGAAAAAGAATACATAGATATATTGTCGCAGTTTTTTATAACAGAAAATTGCGTGTCGAAGGAAGCCCGCGGGTAACTGCTAGTAAGGAAATAAAGTACGTTTGGAATCGTGTAAGATAAATAGTAAAATCGTTGGTATTTTTGTAAATTTAATTATAACTATACATAGTTCTTTTGGCATATAACATTAAGGCCAATTACGGCAACTTTTTTACGTTTTGTAGGATTGCCATTTTTATCACAACGTATGTGCAAAGTTTTCATATCTGTAGCTTCACTAGTTTTATACATTTTTGTTAAACAAATTTGAATTTGGCTTGTTACTAAACAACACATTTCGTCGGGAACCTATAATTTATTAAATAAGACAAACTTTATTTGAAATTATAATTACTAAGAAGCACGGAAGTTTTTGATAACGCCAATCAAAATTAAAGTAGTGAAATCAGTGTAAGTAATTTCTTGATGGACAAATAAAAAGAAAGAATACGAACATAATAGAGGTAACCCCCAAAATGAGCTTAAGAATATTTATTTAACTGGTACAGTTTGTTCATTATTGTATCAAACCGGCAAATATAAAAACAAACGTAAAATGTATACATTACAAATAAAATACAGAAATGGTGACAGTTTTAAAAATTTTATGCCAAGAAATACGTAATTTTTTAAAATGTTATAAAGAAGCTCTTTAAATAAATATATTTTAATGTTTGATAATAAACTTTACAAATAAAGCGTTTAAAAACAGAATAACCGAGATATAAATCCTAGATTTGTTCAAAATCTTATCACATCAAAAAGAAAAAATAATAAAAAGTATCATAACTTGTATTTCATAATGAAGACATCACATAGTGCATCTTTAAAACCAGAGGTTATGAAAAGTCCACGTTAATTTAGTATGACGAAAACTCAAGAAGGAGTACATGCATAATGATCAGTAATTATATGAAATAAATATTAGGTACTGTATAAGGTGGTATCTGTGATCAATGATTAATCTGTAGAATCATATTCCATTATATTTAACCTTCAAGAGGTAAGTATTGGCGATTAGCCTGCATCACAAGCAAATGACAAGTCAAGATCAACAAGATGGGTCAATCAAAGCCCAGTTGTTTAGATAAGAAGCGATCACAGTTTGCATTAAATTGGTTCATCCGTGTAAAACCTCTATAGGCTGTTTGGTCTGAAAAGGCAGGAAAACACAGTTATGCATACTCTTTGGTGACGTACTCTATGAAAAGTCTCTGCAATAATCATTCTAACCATTATTTTGTTATACAACCTGTTATGCTACTGTCACTTCAGGTACATGGACAATAAGTAATTTCAGGAATGATATAAAATTCTACAAAGTTTCCGCATTCCTATTAGTGCATAAAAAATCCTGAATATTTACCATCATATTCAACGATTGAACTGATCTAACTGATACAAGCCCCTTTTATGGAACCTTTTAATGCCAGTATAGATAACACTTTCTTACGAGAGACACCTATCCATACGTGGCAGCCAAATTATATACTGTAACATTTGCAATTTTTCGCCATTATTGCAATACTTGTCTCCATTCTGCCATTCGCTATCTTTTGCAAAATTTTGCATTCATATTTGCATTTAATCTGAAGAAGAATGAACATATCAATTCAGATTGTATTAAGGAAGCTACAATTATGAAAATAATAGTTCGTAGACTTATTGAAAGAGGTAGCCCTTCAGCTGTGATATAATTAAGCTGATAAGGAGACGTGACGTGCCCAAATATAACAAAATATATTTATATTTGACAGGACAGCATGCTGCGATTGCCGCGCATATGCTGCAAACAAGAACAGGCGGCTTTAGTTCTTGGTCTTCAGTCATTTAAACGGAAGAAAGCCCGTCGAAGAAGAAATTTTGGTCTGCAAATTAATAACAGATCAGTTTATTAGTAGACAAGAAATAAACTCCTACTGTACAAGAAAAAAAATATATGCTTGAACAGATGAATGTTTGATTGCAGAAAACCAAAGGCACTTTTATTTATATGATAATTAAAGTTTTTAATAAACTTCCTGAAAAAGCATGGCATGTGTCTATTAGTAGATTTTACAGTGTTGTAAGTAATTGGCTTGTTGATAACACATTTTATTCTTTAAATGACTATTTAACCTGTTATATTAGTACTTTAATTTTTTAATAATTAAGATTTTGTTAATAGTTATATCTTCTGTTATTTATTTATTGTTATTACATTTATTTTAGTTTTATTTGTTGTATTGTTATCTAGTTATTATTACTTTTTATTTTGTTTCATTGTTATATATTTATTGTTATCCATTTACCATTTAATTTACATTGTATGCAGTGTTTTAAATATGTTATATATATTTAGGGAGATGCTGCTAACACCATATTTACTTTTATTTTCTTTTTAATGAGCAAATTGTTATTCACATTTACCATGTAATTACTTTCACCTAATTTTGTAAATATCTAATCATTACACTTGTTTTATGGGATTTTAAAGGTGTGATAGGAGTAGGCCATTTAGTTACAAGAAAAAGTGAAATGCCATTTAGTTAAAGAATGTTGTCCATTGCATTGTCATAGATGCTTAAAGCAGTAAATATTTCTTTATTCTTGATTCTTGATCTGAGACAGAGACTTTAATTTTATCTTTCCCATGATGTTGGAGTTTGTGTTTAAACAATAACGAACTACGTAT
>NW_025788779.1:0-9821 GCF_021130785.1 Homalodisca vitripennis
TAACACGATGATGGTACACAGACTCACGCAGTGTTGTTACTGCTAAGCCCAGGTTAGCGTTGTCTGTGATCGGATGGGATTTAATTGTTGAGCGCTAGACTCAATAAAACTCAGGTACCGGGGATATTTCAATCTAATATCCGAGCTTATAATTACTTCCCTAATGAATTATCATATCTATCTGTTCCACCGCGTCCTGTCAATTTTCCTCCCAATTCGTGCTTACCTACGTGAGCGATCCCGAAAATTCTCTTCTCTTTCATGGAAGCGTCTTAAAAGTCTGAGTGCTCTGTCCTCTCAACAGTTTATTTACAGAGTTTAAATCCATAGCATACATTATATTGTCTTACCTGATATTAGTTGTGCATTTGAAACAAAATACCTCATTTGCTTGGTTTCAAACTACTCTTCTCTAGTTTTTCTAGTTAATTCAAACCAAGTAAATCTTGATGCGCGTCCTCTTCGCAAATAATTCAATAAATCTGAATATAATTCTACAAATTAGGAATCTGAAGAAAATATTATGCTTCTGTTCTAACTTATATTTACCTAACATTATTTTTTATTAATGTTGCATTAATGTCTATTTCATATTTCAATAACAAGATCGCAATAATCATATTTCTATGGATTTCTCATATTCATTGGAGCACAATTGATGCATTACTAACATAATGATATGAAATTTCTATTAAATACTTAACATCAACAAAATAGTTCTTAGCAATTCAATTTCGAAAACAAACAGTAAAACACACCAAAATGGAGTTATTTGCATTCAGAATACATGGTATTGTTATCTACAAATGAACGGAAATAAGGGATTATATTAGTTTTCATAAACATAATTTATTTTAAACAAAATCAAAAATCTTCGAGCATGGCAATCTAGTCTGTAGCACAGATTTTGCAATCCGCACATCAATGTTCTAACGTAAGTGGTGGCTAATGTGTCAAACTATTTTAATAGTCCATAAAAATTTGCTATTCGTTTTTATAAATGAATTAGCACACTAGAGTAACATTTTGCTAATAAATTAGGCATGAACGGAGTACGCTACGATGCTTACATTGCTTATCAAAGGAAAATAAAATAACATTGTAACTATGACAACCAAAAGTTCGCTATGTGATTGTAACTAGTATAATAATGCGAGTATATGAAAGTTCCTAGAGCCTTTCCAGTAAGTGTTATGTACCATTAAAACTAATTATACTTAGATAAAATATACCGGTGTTCACAGTTTTTACACACATATTTGTTTTCCTTGTCCTTTCAAACTTAATATATTTACGTATTATTATGTCATTCTATCCTAATTAAAAATAGCTTTAAACAATTATTAAGGAATTTATCAACTAAAGGTAAAAAACGTAATAAAATTATAAATTCTTTAAGTTAGCCTTATAAAACAAATAAAATGCCATCTGCAAATCTTTTAATTTAGTTACACATTTAATCCATGTTATAAGTCCCGATATTTAACTTTGTGTTATTCAAATCTAATTAGCACATTCACCCGAAGTTATTCCTTTGTTACATACTATCTACCCACATGAGATACTTCGTCTTAAAACCATCAAATGTTCCTTTAGGAAGTAAATCAAGCATTTATTAATCTTTGAGGTTTATACATAAGAGTACGCACCAAAGTCTGAAAGACTTTATTAATCATATCATGAGAATTCTAGGGATTACATATCAAAGCAGGAAGTGATCCCAGCCGCGGGTGGTTTTTGTGGTTACCAGGGATACGGGCACTTCCCAAAAGTCCAGCTATCTCCACTTCCTTCATCACCGATAGCGAGAGATTGGGTCCTATCTATCCTTTTGAAGTCTAACTTTAATATTTATTTCTCACTGGTTTTAATTAGTAAAAGTCAATGTAAAATAACATTAATTAGTCCCTAGCTATACATTTCCCTTTCCAAAACCAACACAATATATAATATATTAATGTTAATTACAAGAAATAACCAATGTGTGCTCCAATTTGTAAAAAATGGGCTATGCAGTATATAAAATTCGTTTATGATATTATAGTTTAGATTATAATAATATATATATAAATAGAATATATATATATATAAATACGTATATAAATATAAATACATGAATGGTTGTGTGTTTGTCCCTTATCGAATTGTAAACTATTTAACCGACCATTATTGAAAATTTGTATGTATATGTATTTTCCCACAGAGAAGGTTTATATAATATAGCCCATTGATGGAATTCAACCACCCAGGGCGGCGCTGCAAAAGATACAAGTTTTCAAAGCGCCTGAACACTAAAAACTGCAATTACGAGACAGTTATGTTATGTTAATATAACCAAGACACGTCGCTATGATGAAGGTTATGATTGAACTTAAAGTTTGAGTTTGAGACCACTTTATAATAAATCTACATATAAAGTGTATGATGGCTATAAACATACACAGATTTTCTTGATCGTGGCAACAAGGCAAACTCGACATCGGCATTGGAAAATATAATTCACTTGAACCAGAAGTGGCAACATACACGGGCATAGCTTACGTAATGCGTGTGAAGCCGCCGGATACAGCTAGTATACATATAAATACAATAAAGTTAACAGAATTCATAATCCTAAGAGTGAAAGAATACAGTGCGGCTAAAGCTCGAGAAGGCATCTTATATATTTGACACTAAAAACAGAGTGTTATTTAAAGAATTTCAGAATATACTTTAACCTTTATTTGTACTTCAGTTCAACCACATATAATTGCTTACTAAATTTATTCAGTACCTATAGCTAGGCTAATTTATATACAGGCCACGTACATAAAACTATCTTATAAAGCCAATATAAACATAACCAAGAACATAAAAATAATTAAGGTCAAATAGTAATAAAAATTCACATAGCAATATTTTAAAAATACGGGAGCACTACAAAAGCATATGGGCAACACAACTATTTTGTAACGGCAGTAACGATTTCTTTTAATGTTCATATTGACATAAAGCTGGTCATAGGATTTCTCGCAAAAAGACCATCATTTATTTTCTTTCCGCAAAACCATAAGTCAATTTGGTGTATACTGTTCCTCTCTTTTATTATAATGGCAGATTTTTCGTTATTCTAAGTCTTATTACTTTATAAATTTGTGAAACTGATGAATTGAATGGCATCACCTGGGGCATGATGCTATATAAGTTTTAAAGCTTAATTAATTCAAAAACATTTTGTTGAAGAAATGGAAGAGATAAAACAGATAAAAAGAAATTCGCTCATTCTGGTTTAATGTAAATATCATTAAATTAAACCCTCAATAATTCAAGACTAACCTGGTTGTAGGTTTTTTAAGCTATCCCCAAATTGCAAATCCCGCCCCGGCAAATCGCCCCGAGCATAGCTGGTTCTGAAAACCAATGCAGAGGCATGAAAGATGATGAGCAGGCGGCGTCGTCCCACTTTATCGATTCTGTATAAACAATGGTAACTGGATTGATATGGTGCTTTAGGTACTATGTGTCCACTAGTGTAGTGGGGTTTTTCTAAAAACGGATGACCAAGCCACCAAAGACAGGGTACAACACTCTCTACTTTGAAGCGCCGGAAAATAGTGGCAATATAAACAGAATTATATACTATTCATTAAAATTTCCCTTTTTATTTTGTAAAAATGTTATCACATTGATTAAGGTTAAATAGAATCACCGATAAACTATCTATCGACGATATTTATCTATTTCTTTTACTAACACAAGGGTAGTATCTATACTTAATTAAAATACCCTTAAAATGGAGAATCTTAATGATAAATGTATAAGATATATAATATATAATATATATAACATAGAGCATGTGTGTGTGTGTTTATTTATTTTTTTATTGACAAATTTCGATGAGTATCCATCCAATTAATTAAACAGCTCAAAACCAAATTTTTTTGTTAAATATATAGGCAACGAGGGTCCTCGGTCCCGACGGCCTTCGCGCCGAATTTCCAATATTATTTCTTTTTGTTGTTTGTTTTTTGATGTTACTTTAATCACATCATGTGTTTTTTTTTTCGGCAGTATTATTCCTAATCCACTAACCAACTAAATGTCAGCCTGAATAGTATATAAAAACAATTTAAAATTCCATATATTCGCTCTGAGAAAATTACTGAGGCGGAGCGGGGTCTGTTTTGAAACTAACGAGATGCGATAATCTGGTATAAACAATTATTGACAATGACACATACTGAATATGAACACTGGTTAATTAAAACATGTTGACAATAGTTTTTCACAATTGCAACTCAAGCAAAACCAGGTGAGAGTTAGAAAGCAAGGTACTGTATTCTAATCAAGGTTAGATACGTATATTGTAGTTTGTATATTCTAAGAATGAATCCCAAAACTCCACTACTAATACGACTGTGAAATCGTGTAGCTCACAAAGAAAGCATATATTTTAGGGAATTGGACAAATCTTAAATAACATTTGGTTTGAGGATTTTTTGGCTTCTGTCAAATAAGACTACTATGGAAATTGTAATGATAAGAAGTAAATTATTTTATGTCCCTAATATGCCTACTTCGCTTTCAAAAATTAGTCCCTATAATATTGCATAATAAAAGTGCTTTCACAAAGAAACCTGACACAGACTTTAGGATTGCTCCCAATAGGCACTAAAAGATTATTGGTTACTTGAATCTCGTTTCTGAAGTAAAAAGATGAAATGTTATATGGAATATCGAGTTATGTCATTCATTTACTTGCAAAAACTGTTTCACTTCCCGACTTCCTTCAAGTTTCAAAGAAGTAATGCTCTTTTTGATAACACCTAGTTTAAAAAATATAGAGAGATATTTTATAACAAGGTATAGGATGAAATAAGTACCAATCTATAACAATAATTTAATGTTAAAATTGTTAACTACAAAGTAAATAAATATTATTTTCATACCTAAAGTTATTAATTCGTAAATGGATGTTCTATCTCTCATTATCGAAGATACACACTTACTTTGAAGATCACGGTTTCTACACATTAAAGTAAATAAATTTCCCAGACACATAAATGTATTACAGTTTTTGGTTTTTTGTTCACAATAAAAAGGAATAAAAAAAGTTAAATATATTGGAGAGATCTAATTTATGAGTTGACAATTAAGATAATTGAGGATGTAACAACTGTTTTGATTCACCACTAACAAGAGTGGAGGGGGAGGGGACTTCTACATTCAAAAAATTCATCTTCCACTCATTCACGTCTACTAATGCATCTACCCGAATGTTAGTAAGAAAAAGGTAATACAACAACGCGGCTTAGAGTGGGTCAACTGTGTGATGAAGGTCAAGCTGCATGCAAACAGATAGTATTAAGTACATGGAGGTGCATTGCTCTAGAAGTTTTCCACTTAATACTTCATAAAGTTGATGTGTTAAAGTGAACCATTTAATTAGTATCTCTCTCTCAAACAAGGATTGACACATGTGTGAAAGAATACATTATTTTATTCGATAAGAAACGAATCAAAGGATTGTCTCGGCCCATTGCTATTCATTATTTCCGAATTATTCGTTGCAGTTTTCTTTAACTTTAATGTAATATTACATCTTTTTTAATTCTAAAGATATAGCATTCTTTATTCCATCAACACTCTTGTAGAACGACTAACGTAAAGTTAATATTTTTTAAATATATCTTATACTAAGCAGTGACCAGTGGCTTTGCACGCAAAGTAATTTTGAGAACCAAGGGCACCATTGGGAGAATATTCTTTTTATCTTATATTGTATATAAGAATATTACCCATTGAGATCACTTTTCATATTTAAAACCTTGAAATTCGTATTTAATAATAAAAAATTTAAAAATAATGAAATTTTGTATACAATGAAATACAAGAATCACTTGTATTATATAATTTTTGTTCCGAAACCTAATTTAGCTTGTTTATACTAAAACATTTTAACTTCTTATCCACCATGGCTATTTAATATACTGCAGTAATGATCATTAAATTACAGAATCCTGAGACTTTATTGTGTATTGTACGATGACATTACATAAATAAATTAGCCAAAATAGGTTTTTGTTTTTAGGAGGCATTGTTAGGAAACAAATGGTAGGCATCCATGACAGGTATTCATGTGTACCTATGTAAGTATGCGGTATGTATGTATCAGGTACGTATCTGTATACAGGGTGAGTTTTAAGTCCCTTCCCCCCCTATTTTTTTTTAAACCGTATAAGTTAGGAGGTTTAAACTCCGTACATATTCGTTAGACCTAAATATCTTGTTTTTCATGGGTTCATTGACTCTCCACCTCCAATGGGGGACGGTCCACGAGGAGTAAGCCGAGATTCTTAAATGTAAGCATAGGTTGATATGCACATCAAATTAAAGGTCTCTGTAAGTAGAATACAATGCCGCAAACCGGACCTCAAAAGGTTCATCGTAATGAAAATTACAGGGTGTTAAATGTACAAAATAGTAATGTGTTATTATCTGCGTTTTATCGCGCAACTTTTTAAAAGTTCATTTCAAAACAATTTTTCTATTGCTGTTTATTCTTTTAAAGAAACTTTATTTTGTTGTGTTTAATGATTTTAAGGGATCACTGGAAGTCCAAGATCTAGGAGTTAACTAAAGGATTTAATAAGAAGTCGGTCATGTGATGTGTCGTTTAACATTGCCTTTTAACGCTGGAAACGGTGCTACAATCTGAATTAAAAAAGGATAATTCGTAATTTTGTTAATAATGCCACCCCTCCTCGCGGGTTAGCAATATTGTCGGCCTCGCTCAGTGGAGAAGGGCGTGAGTATTGGTAGAGCGCCAGGACAACCAAGTTCTTGCGCAGTGACAGAGGACTACTAAGATTGACGGATACCCAGATGGTTACGGTTTGCTCGGTAATAAGGGCGCCACCTTGTTGATGGGGTGTGATAGTCGCAGGTCTCCAACAAGGAACAGTTTACTGCCCTCAGGTATGCTCAATCGAGACCACTACCATGCACGCAAGAACTATTAGGTTTACGACACTAAGCCTTAGGTACTTAAATTAGCCACAGATTTCGGTTGATTATTTTCTAATAGTAAGTTGCAAGGTCTTTAATTAAATATCAGGCAATTAGAAATTAAAACCAATATTTCACGTATTTCATTCTGTATTGCCTATTTCTCTCACAGTGCTAAGGTCTTAAACTAAATAAACAAATATTTATTTAACTTAACTTAAACTTAACTCGTTGGCCAATTGAAATTAAAATACGAAAAATTATTACGGTAGGAGCGCTCCGATTATTAATACAAAATTACAGTGGCCAAAATCATGATGACCATATGACGTTTATCGACAGGACTTGACAATCTTACTACGAGGCCCAAGGCTTAGTTTACCGTAGATATTTAATTCTGTAAAGACAAAATTATTATACTGAAATTTTACTAACTGACATACGCAAGCGACAAAATATCAATGACATGGTAATGGCTCACCTTAGCCTAACTCCTTTATTTGAACAGCTGATTGGCGTCTAATCAGTGACCGTTCTGTTATTGCAGCAACAATGAATGCGCGCTTCTTCATTTGGATGTAAAATTTCGTTATGTAGAGTGATCAGTTCTACATAACAATTGATCAGGTAAAACAGAAAAGTACACGTCACAATAATAATCATTGTACAGAATCTGGGAGTCTGCATTTTTAAATGTATATCTTTGCCATAGTCCCTGTGTCTAGTTGTAAAAGTGAATCGGGGTTTGGGGTTTGTTATTGGAGAGACATATAATGTTTTGGTTTCAGTTCCTTGGGCCATTATTACGTATCTGAGTTGATAGTTGCAGAGTGGCCTCACTGACCTTGTTAGTTTTAGTTCTGGTTAAAGTAAGACGAGACATGATACTCGCACTCATCCAGTCAAACGATCGGAAGTGGTGTTTAATTTTGGTGCTCTTGGGAATAATTACCACCGTGTGTAACCAAAGCCGACGATTTCATGAAAACCCTCCAGAAAGACCTGTTAGGCAGAAACCTATTTATAGGCAGTTACATAACCAAAAATTTAGAGTGGAGCTGGTAGCGGTTACTGATGCCAAAACGTTTCAGGCGTTTCGTCCTCCTCTTTGTCAGAAGAAGTTGATTTTGAGGTTTCTTATGTACAGTTGTGTGGAAATACCCTCAAACTCTCTTCGAGACCAAACTAGCAGACAATAATCGGGGGTTATCACAAACGCAAAGCAAATAACTACCTCTGAAGCAAGGCACAAAAATTTTCATCCCTACAAAATTATGCTACATCCACGCAATCTAATTGCAAGATGACCCGGACAGAAGATTGCAGTTCTGTGATGAGAACTATTGGATAGGACTTAATCATAGCAATATCCAACAACCGTAAATCATATCTGCTTTAGTGATGAGAGTACATTTTACGTAAAATGGTCTTTAGTGAATAGCACTAACACACTGCCACGATTACCTGGGGCATAACTCCTAATCACCCATGTTTCAGACTAGAGAACATTCCATAACCCAGTCTCCCCAGAACATGATAAAATAATAGTTTGGGCAGGCTGTGTCTCTTTGGTATCCACGTGTGACTTGGACCACTGTTTATTTGACGGAAATTTAAAATAGGCATGAAAGTTATTTACATATTGCTCCAAAATAATATTCATCCATTAATAGAAAATACAATTTAGCGCCACTATATCGGTTGGGGAGTCTTAAGATCGAGAAGAAGTTAAGGCTCCAGCGGGACGCGTGGCTCCTCCACACTGTACGATGGTTAATGTTCGTTGGTTTTACCTTGTAAATGTACCCATCTTTCGTGAGATAGTGGATAACGGACCGGACGCGGATGACAATAGAATTGGCCGGCACGGTCCCCTGACTCCTAAACCCACTGGATTTTTTTTTTTGTGGGGGACACCTTGAAGTCTGTGATTTATTGTACCACCAGTCGCATGTGTTGGGAAGATCTTCGGAACAGGATTTACATGAAGGCCTGCCAGGGAATGGTAAACACCGAAAATCCAACTAACCCGTGTTAATGGAGATGAATTTGTTAACAGACTATACTATCTGTCAGGATAGATAACAGGCCAATATCTCAGTTTGAGCATCTACTACAATAAAAGGGCCCTTAAGGTAACATCACACCTACCTAGTATCGGAACTCATATAATATCTTAGAAAACCTGAATCGTCTGTTGATATAAATAAATATACTAAATGGGTCTTCTCTAATAACCTTTGTAAGACAAACAATTCCTTTTAAATAAAACTACCTTTACATAGGTTTGTAGACAAACAACACATGATCGACTTCTTATTAGATAATCCGTATTGCTGTTTAGCTTAACTTCCTATGATACTCGGACTTCCCTCAGTGATCCTTAAAATCATTAAAACCACAACAATATAATATGTTTCTTTTTAAAGAATAAACAGAATTCGAAAAATTGTTTTGACAATGAACTTTTTAACTAAGTTGGACGATAAAACGCAGCATACTAAAGCACATTACTATTTTGTACTTTTTTTTTACATAACCTGTAATTATCATATTAGGAATTTACCTTTTGAGGTCCGGTTAGCGGCATGTTAAGTCCTATTCACAGAGACCTATAATTTGAAGTGCATATCAACCTATGCTTACCTTTAAGCAATTCGGATTTACTCCTGTGGACCGTCCCCCAAGGAGGTGGGAGAGTCACTGCAACCCATGAAAAAAAAAGATAATTAGGTCTAACGCATGTACTCGGAGTATACATACCTCCTAACTTTTTACGGTTAAAAAAAAAAAAAGGGGGGGGAAAGGGGCTTAAAATCACCCCGTATTTTTGT
>NW_025788780.1:0-8969 GCF_021130785.1 Homalodisca vitripennis
TAACTTCCAGTTTTATATTTCTAGGAACTTTTAACAAAACAATATGGTCAACCATATCTTGGAACTGATAATGTTAGATATAATCGATAATTTTATACCGTTTTTATTTTCTTAAGATTGAAGTAAGAAAAAACACACATAAATTGATAACAGAAGTTCGAAAACTGTGGCCAATTAAAGCACGATTAAAGGAACTATTTCGTATTTCAAAAAGTGATGTTATTACTCAAACTTCTATTGCTTTGGAATCAGATTTTAAATTCTGGTTGTTTTATATGCAGCTGGAAATTTAATCTCATTTTGGATTAGGATTTTTTTGAAAATTTTTACTATTCCGATCTATAAAGGAGGATTTTATCTAAGTTTTATAAGAGCAGAAAGACGATGATTGCGATATTAATAAACAAAAAACTGGAAATGAGGACCAGTTGATGGCAAACATTACAATTTACAGATTTTTTTATTAGAGTTTCCAATGATTGATTATAAAATCACGAGTAAAATAAAGGGTTGATTGAATGAAAATTAACAAAAAGGTCAAAAACAACATCTGAATGTTTAGAATTTCAAGATTGGCAAATGTAATGTGTTGAACAAAAAGGTATTTTCCGGAAACAACTTATTCGTTGCGATAATTACCAAATATATATAGAAATCATCTTTTCCAATCCCAAGTTCGTTATCATAGGTTTTCAAACAGATAGACAGAATAATTCAAGAAAAAAGATCCTTCAAAGTTTGATAGTTTTGAATTTAAAAAATTATCAGAGTGAAAATTGAACGGTTCTTATTATTCCAGCATGGTAATTTACAAAAGATTAAACATTTCCGGAGGCATCTTTTTTCTCTCCAGAATCCTTATCAGATGTAACTCAAGATTATTATACAGAAAAGTTTCACTGTAATAATAAGGAAATGTAATTACAATCCTAAAGAATTTATTAGCGGGAACTAGACCTATATAAGTCATTGATACAAACCAAATGAGATTTCGACAAAATATTTCAGTTCAAAAGTAACGATATAATTTATCAATATGGATTTTATCCTAGAGTGGCGGTATACCAATGCGGTTTTGTTATGTTTGTCGTTTGATCTCTGATAAATTGCATATGAAGTATGAAAGAATCAGGAGTAATATAAGGGAAGTATACAAATGAGAAAGAAACATCGGCCATTACTTTCCTACAATCAAATCTTTTTAAAAGTAGATAGGCCAAGTGATCCCAATTGAACTCTTAGAATTTTGAAACAATATAATTTTTGAAATAAGATAATTTTGAAAACAAGATAATTACCAGATTGTAATAACTTTTAGTTGGTATTATATTTCGCAGGGTTATAAAATAAGCCCTTAAGTTTGGTATCGCTTTAAATTTTTTATTTTAAAAAATAATCTAATTCCTATGTTTACTTAAGACGTACTGTACATCTAATTTATATTATTTTTTTGACGGGCTAATTATTCTCCTGTTATATGTATATAAATGAAATTCTAAAGATATAATATTTTTTATTCTTGAATCTAGTCATAATAATGTTTTTTGAATGTTAGAAAGGTTTGAAATATTTTTTGTTTAACCCCAAATGGTTATTGCCATTAATTTAGAAAAAGACATTACAAATGCTGTAAAATACTGACTTATTTGAAGTTTTCCTTCATTACCATTTTACCTATAAACGGTTTCAAGAGCTTTTTTAATTTGTTTTTTCTATTATTGATAATTATGTTGATTAAAAATTTAAGTCTAAGTCCTTATGATACAGCCTAAGTAACTTATTAACATTCTACCAATTCCTACCTAAACTTCTAACTAAGATCTACAATCTTCTAAATTCTTTAATATTCTACAAAATTCTACCCTGTTTTTTATTGATAATTGGTTCATTAGTTCTGGAGAAATCTATATAATTCTGTTTTTTGAAAGTTTAAAGTCTAATTTATTTTAGTTTGTTAGGCCAATAATTAATTTTCGTCAGGTCGCTCGTTTGTTTTTTATATATAAATCGTTACCTTTAACTTTTAAGGCATTGTGTCCATCGGCAAAGAGATACTAATCTCGCCATAGTAAATTAAGGGATTGTTATACTATTGGATATATATTATAAAACAAAGAAGAGGACCAAGACAACATTCCTTGGAGGAACTCCACAGGTGATTTTTTTCTAAATTTGAAATTTTGTTTGCCAGAATTTTTTGTATTAACAGAACCTGTTATCAAAGATTAAGATAACTAGCAAATAAAACTAAAGCAATGTACCTCTAATTCCTAAATGTTCTAATTTGTAGTAGTAATAATCTTAAAAATCTGACAGTGGACCAAAGGCTTTCTTAAGTCCTAGAAATGAGATTAGATGTATTTTGTATCAATGACTGTTAACAACTAAATTGATAGCGTGTCCTCCATGTATTTTTTTGTTAACTCTGAAGCCAAATTGTGTTTCTTGATTAACAGTTTGTATTTTTCCCAAAAACTATATAAATCTCTCATACAAACTTTGATTCTCAAATATCTTGCCAATTATTGGTAAGTAGACTGATTGGGTCGAAAATTGGATGAAGATCTGATAAAATTCCTTCACTTTTGTAGATGGGGTGGGCTGAATTGTTTGCTATTTTTAATCTATCGGGAAAAAGTGCCAGTTTGAATACTTAAGTTAAAAATGAATGCCTAGTGGTTCACTTATTATGTATACAAGATTTTCCATTAGTTTGATTGGAATTTTATCCCTGATCCACTTGCTTTATCATTCTTTAAAAAGTTTAAGTTTTGGTCCTCACTTTCTAGTTATGGTATATTTTCAGAGAGATCATAAAGAGGTTCGGATTTGATTGCATTTTTTCGTTTTCTAGAACTGGAATCTTTGAAGCCAAGCTGAAACCAAATTTTCAAAGAATTTGTTCATTGTATTTAAATCCACACACCCTGTGTATCTACAAGGAGTTTTTTTGGAATTCTTTAAAAATTAGTCTTATAATAAATCCATTTGGATTTTTGAATTAGATGACATTTCAATCAGTATTCTTTGATAATATTTTTCTTTTAAAATATTGCTATAATGTTTTAATTTTCGATTTATAAAATTTTTGCTTGATTCAAATCTCTTTTGTCTATACAGTTTATTTCTAACTTTAACGGCGGTTTGAATGCCAATTGTAAGCCAATTTTTGTCATCTGAATGAATTTTGAATTTTGGTTTGTTATTTTTTAGAAAGGTTTTTGAAATTAGTTCATGAAGGTGTTGATAAGCGCTATTTACATTATTAAATCTATAGATTAAGCTTAATTTCTTTAAGAACTCATCTGTGATCTTCATTCTTCGTGAGGGTTGCGATGACGTGGTTGGAGGTGCAGAAAGGGGTCGAGTGATGAAACAAGGTGTTGCGGAGTGTTGAGGCAGTGTAGCCAGATGTTCAGAGTGTGAGGCTGCGGTTGATAACAAGTCCTTGACCGTCGGCTGCTTCAGGATGTTGCACAACACTGCAGATCACGTCATGGTGATAACACGCCGCTGTTCGAGATGTTCAAAACGCAGATCAGTGACTGTAGACCACATCATGTGTCGCTTGAAGTAATGAAATAGGCTGATTAGAAAATTTCTTGATGCGAATGATTCCACTGTCTTGAAGGAAGAGATGTTATGAGGATGAGTCTTAAAGATGGTGTAACGTGGTTAAAATTGTAGAATATAAAGCACTGAACTTGTCACTACGGTTTAAATTTCACTAAGTCTTGTTCCAAATAGAGCTGAAGATGAAGAGAAAGCGATATTAAACCAGTAAACAGTGAACTTTTAACATTCCTGGATCAAAAGTATAGAGTAAAATTTAAATATGACTGACTAGTGTGAGGTTGGACGGGAAAGGCTGTTCTCCTGTGTGCCGCGCAGTGCTACCAACATTTCTCGCTCAACGGTAATGCCAACATATTCTAAATTCAACATTCTGTATTATAAATTCCACAATTTATGTTGGCATACGGTCAGTAAAATTGCTTGAATACAGTTACCATAGTTTAAATGTAAGTAAAGTTGTATTTGTTAATTGTGTTTTACCATATTTAATGGTGTATTGAACAGTATTTGTATTGATTTTTGGGCTGTCCCATAAGTGGTCCAGAACCGCAATATTATTATCTTGGGTTTTTAGCAATATTTATGGGGGCGTATTGAACAGTATTTGTATTGATTTTTGGGCTGTCCCCAAAAGTGGTTTACCCATAACCATTCCGTAGTACATAGAGGCACCGATATCATAGTGAAAAAAAAAAAAAAAAAAAAAAAAAAAAAAAAAGGAAAAAAAGGAAGAAGGAGAGTGAAAAAAGAAACGGGAAAGAAAACTCATATTTCATATCTACTATTATATATATATATATATGTCAATAAAACATTAAATCGCAAAAAGTACTTGCTCCGCCCGGATCCGAACCCGGATCTCTCACTTGCCGGGTGTATGTGGTACCAGTAGATATAGATATATATATATATATATATAAATATAGAACTATATATATATTTTATTCAAGATCAACGTTTTTTTTTGTTTTTTTTTTTTCAAATTATAATACTACACTATTGTAAGCACCCGCAATAAAAAAATGGTGTTGCTGAAAAGGTTTGATGAGAAGAGTACTCGATACAAGTCATACCTAAGTTTATAGATACGTGATGTTCCTCCAGTAATGCAAGAACACCCAAAATAGCAAACTAAATATAAAGAAACCGAGAGCGAAGATAATATAACAGCCATTTGCTGTATTCCAGATTAAACAGATTAAGATGTGGACAGAGTGTGGCAGGAATGGTAGTATAACAATTCAGAAATCTTAATCTATTAGGCTTCGAAGGAGCAAAAAAGTTGTAGCATTGTCTACAGCTGGACACAGAGTAGCAAGCTGGCTGCACATTGTGCAACTGAAAATAATCATACACAATAATTAAAGGAACTGAACATCCGAATTTATAAAACGTCAAGCTATTGTTTGGCAACTTTATCGTTATAGAATTAAAGTTAAATGATGATCAACAACTATGAGAGTAGCAAAAGGATTGAAGTCATCGACATCGTAATCTCACTTTAACAAAGACATTTTAGATTTAAGAAAAAAAACTAATCTACTCGTATGCGTAAATAGGAAAACGTTTAATTTCGTTAGTTATATATTTTGGAACTAACTTATTTTATGTGCCATTACACTCCACATAACTGTAATTGTTAATAGGTAGAAACAAATAACAACATACCAAGTAAAATTTCGTCTTATTTAGATTAGATTAATGTGTTAGGAGGTAGTGTTTGTGACATTAAAAGATTTTATTGAAATTAGTTTTAAAACATTGTTTTTGCACTTCTTATACAATATGTAGCCATAATAAAACAGTACTGAAACTGAATGAGCTGCAGTTGCCTTCGTCCAATCAAGCTGATTCAATTGACAATTGTTGCCTAGCGGACTTTTGTGTTCATTTACTTTTGTTCTTGTTTTTAGGTTAGAATTTGCCAAAAACATGGTGCTCAACAACGGTAGAGAAAAATTTTTATCATATACAATTATTTGCGCTCCCATACGGGAATGGATGTGCGTGGTTGGTTCATACATTGCATTACGGTTTTCAGGAACATTTATTACAAAAACCCGCCTAGTAATGCTGTGATTCTTCAATGTTGTTGAACAATTTCGAAGTACAGGTAGTGTTTTAACACAGCAAAAAGGGCTTTTCAGGTCGCGAAAACTACTGTCTGTACAAATGAAAACCACGGAAGAGTGTAGCACAAAAAGTGTTACAGTTTACCGAAAAAGAGAGCCTATGTCGAGCTTATCTTAAAAAACTGAATGTTAGGCCCATATACGTCAATGCGAAGAATGTTCAAAAACATTGACGGTTAATTCCCTAAAGTATACAAACTGGACAACTTTGAAACTGTAGAAACAAACTAAGCCAGAGTTCAGTTACTGTTGTTTCAATGTTAGCAATATGCTATGAAGAAAACCTGTTTCTTAGTGATGTATGGTTTACAGATGAATGCCATGTGAACACCTTAATATAATTATTTTCATAAACAATGCAACTGGAATGTTGAAAGAAATCACTTTCCGCGAGGACCCACCCAATCTACCATTCGTTCAACTCAAATAAAAAGTAACCATGTGTGTTAGGAGAATGAAGCAATCAAATAATTCATAAAAATGATGCTAAAACCTATAAGTAACGGTACGAGTGTTGGCCTCCAAACTGAACGGGCGGGTCATAATTAAACATTGCTAATACACAAGTTTAACCAATTTTGCTTCCTTTGACTCGTATTTATAGGTAAACTCTATATGTAGTATTACTGTGTTTACTATTATTAAGATATTAAACAATTTTCAGTACTGCGTATTATGTCTAATACTGTTAACTTGTAATCTCAAATCCAAAGGTACATCACGTGCTAAGTTATTTCAGACTTACGCCACGATGTCTAAAGGTCACTCCGTCTCAGTCACTTGTGTAGCGTTGACCAGTTGCCCCTCACGTAATACACAGTGTAAGTTATCTTCACCTGGCTTATTACATCGACGTCTTGGTCTTCATCAGAACCGTTAAGGACTCATTGCAATTATGTCTTAAGAATAACGTAATTTGCAACATCATCAAATAAATAGTGGTGGGCAAAAACTTGAAGTTAATATTTTATTGGTTTTTGTTAAAGACAGAATAAAACTTTAGCATACTTGTGAAATGTGTAAACCTTATTAAATTTAAGTCAAATCGACTTATGACGTAAAAAAAAAAAACATAGATTTATGAAACTGTAAGAATACAGAAGAGAAGATTCTTCTCTAACCATGAGATTTTAATTTTTTGTTGAGTTTTTTGTTTAAAGATGGCTTGTGTATTACTTGAGAAGAAGAAGAAAAAGAATGTGTTTAACCAAAACTAGACCTATTTGATTATTTTAAACTTTCTCAATTATATATGGGCCTATAAAAATACCAAATAATAAAAATTGATTTATATTACAAATTTTATCTTGAAAAGAAATTTAATGATATTTACAATTCATTACATATATTCATTCTTTGCGCCCTAGGGTAGCTGTCAGTTGCCTGTAGGGCATGAAATCATTTAAAAACCCTGTAAACAATATGCGTCCTGAATTTAAACTTTGTGTCGAACTAATCTGTTTTATTTAATAATTTTTTTTATTTTCTCACCAAATAATAAGCATTATATTAGTTTGAATACCAGAAGAGGAAAATGACGATAAAAACCTAGGAATTTAGGGATAGTTTTAAAAATAGCTTATGGTGTTTGAAAAGTAATTATTATCTCAATTGCCAGCTTTTACCGATCTATTTTACTTTTGATTTAACTTATGTCATTGATGATTCTCTATAATCTAAGCTTAGATATATTATGTGTGGTGTTGTGTGGGGTGTGTGTATTTTATGTAATTCATATCATAAAATGTATTATGGTAATAAACGTAAAAAATACAGGGTTTCGGTCCTATCGCCTTATATTTCTTGCCTAAGAAACTCTCAAAAAATACTAAAGGAACACTTTCCTTATAAACTATACCTATTCCAACTTTTCCTAAGTCTCGAAAAATACTTAACGGAAAAACAACACAATTTTACACTTAATTTACATTCAAGAAGTTAGGAATGGCTTTATTTTTTCAATTCTGGCCTGAGGTATCAATATTGAAATATTCTGCTAGTTGTAACTCGTTCGAAATATTTTATTGTTTTAATAATACAGTGGGTTGTAAGAACGAAGGAATAGACATCATAGATTATTTAAAACTACCAATTCGCTCACTCAATAGTTTCACTCAAGAAACGATTAAAAACGGACCATTCTTTCATACCAATGTAGCATAAGTTTGGCTTGAGGTTAAAAAGTTGTGGCTACAGCCGCTCACGGGAATAGAATCCGTGGTAGATTTGCGACGATATGCTGTATTAAACTCAATTTAAATTTCTATGCTAATCGGACGCTACAAACCACGCGTTTTAGTACGGATAAGAAGTTCTAGAAGCTGGTTTAATTATTTGTCATGATGCGTGGCGGATTTTGTATTTCGAACATGTTAGTACTTGTTATTACAACACGCTTTGCAACACCTTTGTTATAATACAACAAAGGAACTATACTGACGCACAGTAAGTGTTGAAAAGATTTAATATGTTTTACATATTTTTAAACCTAAATTAAAGAATTTGACGGAAGTATTACTTTGCAACACTGGATAAAATTCAAACCCCTACAATAACCATCGCCCTTTTTTGTTTAGATGATAATAAATTCTCATTACTTAATTATCACAAAAACATATGGGCTTGTATTGAAGTAATAACTGTGATAATTAAAAAAATGGTTTTTCAAAATGAGAACCTGTTAAATTATTGGTTTTTATTATTCTTTCGTTGTAAAGTAATATATTTGCCATGTGCGACCTAAATACTGGTCATATTATTTATGCCTAGAGTCCTGAATTTTAAAAATTATCGTGTATTGAAAGTACAGGTTATTTAGAAAATGTTCAAAATGGAACAGGAATTACTTGTATTTAAAAAGCCCATTCATCTATCCATAGTGGGAAGCGTAGGTAGATTTTGTTTGAATATTATTAAGTAATTTACAATAATAATAATTTATTTCCTAACCGATTGTCCTAAATTTTGTAATCAGGATCTCAAAATTTGTGGTAGAGGGTAAAAAAATTGTCTATTACATAAATTTTTGAATGTTTTTCAGTAGCCAACAACACATTTATTTTTATTCTAGTTTTCAATAACGGAGTTTTTTTTTTTTTTTTTAAAGCAGTTACCGTATTGCAATGAAATTTGCACCGTACTTGGCCGAGATAAGCTTAACATATGAAAAACCCTAACACGGATTTATTTTTAACAACAGGTTTAACTTTTTTCAGCAATTTTTTTCATCAATTATCAGAGAAAAATTTTTTCATGGGTTAC
>NW_025788781.1:0-8714 GCF_021130785.1 Homalodisca vitripennis
CCAAATCTTAAAACATCAAAACAACATTTAAAAATTACTTGAAAGTTTATCTATTTTGTATTTAACCTTACTCATTTGATATTTATTTGTTTTATATCATTAGGGTAAATATAATCAAATTAATTTTTTTAAATTTACACAATAAAGAAAAAAATTTGTGTTTGTGTGTTTTTTATGTACACCAATTATATAAGACAAATTATCTAATATACTATACACCCGCATGTGAAAACTGACTGACTGACTGACTCACTGTTATATACATAGATACAAATTCTAACATAGTTCTAGAAGTGCTGGAAACTTGAAATTTGGCATGCACGTACCTTTGCAATATGCCCCGGAGGAAAAGTCTGAAAACCGGACTTTTTTACTTTTAAACCCTCAAAAAAATTCCCAAAAAATCGTGCATTCTTCACCCCTGCAGGCATTTTTTGTAAGCCCGATAGCGGGCGAACCGTTTGAGCTAGCTCGGATCTGACGAAAAATTCATGGTCAGGAATGAAGTGAAGTACAAAAAAGGTCCAGTGACTGTTTGCTCTATCTTCCATGGTTAAGCGACAAAACGCTTGAACATTTGACATTCCAGAGATTTTTTCGCTTAAAAAAAAGTTTCGAGCTCGATAGCGGCCGAACAGTAGGTTGTAGCTCAAATCTGATTGCCCCATCAAATTAGAAATTTAGCGATCTACAGAACAGGTCCAGTAACTTTTTGCTCTATCTCCATTAGTTTGGTCGAAAAACGTGATTAAGTGAAATTATTTGGAAATTTTCGCCTACAAATTTACATTCCGGGCTTGTAGCGGCTAAACGGTTGGTCGGAGGTCAAAAAAACAAAGGTTAGATTTAGGAAATAATATGATCTACAAAAAAGGTTAAATGACTTTTTACTATATCTCCATTAGTTTGACCGCAAAACGCGATTAAGTGAAAATATTTGGAAATTTTCGCCTACAAATTTACATTCCGGGCTTGATAGGGCTAAACGGTTGGTCGTAGCTCAAATAAGTTTTTTCATGTGGATTTTAAAAATCACGTGATCTACAAAAAACGTTCAGTAACATTTTGCCCTATCCTCAACGGTTTTGGCCGCATAACGCGTTTTAAAGTTTTGATTTTTTGATTTTTTACGTGAGATTTTGTTTTCTGGGCTCTATTTCAGACAAAACCTTAGTTCTAGCGAGAGTAAAAATTTGATTTTAAATACAAAATAATGCGATCTACACAAAAGGTTTAGTGACCTTTTACTCTATCTTCCATGATTTAGCCGTTAAAACGTAATTATATTGTAAATTTCACTTAAAAACTTACTTTTCGTGCTCGATTAGTGGCCGAACTGTTGGTCCTAGCTTAAATGTAAAACTTTTTGTAAGTAACTATTCATGGATCTAAAAAAAAGGTCCAGTAGCTTTCTGTCGTTTATCTTTCCGTAAGCCTGTTTAAATTCTATAAATGGCTAATTCTTTGTCGTCAATTTTAGGTGTTTTAAATTTGGCAACTATAATTAGTGCGATTCATGCTGGTTCCAGATTGGACTTGTATTACTCCGTTAACGAGGGGACTATAACCCCCCTCCACATCGGGAGTTGGCTGAGCGTTAGTGAAGCTTCAATAGTAGATAGGGAAGAGTGCTTTTTAAAATGAAATAGTGATTCCTTATAAAACACTCTGGTAGGGAAAATGAAAATTTCCGAAGTAATAAAACCCCTGATCAACGTTTTATTTTGTTTAAAAATTACTGTACACATATTCTCGTAGCACAGACACACTTTTCCCCAGAAAAGTACCACGCGTTCTTATAACCCCCGATAACAGTAACCCCCCTCCCGGGAATTTCCTGGTTGATGAAACTCCTGATTAAATCAAACCCCCTGATCAATTAATAATCTGGTAAAGGCAGTTTTTAATTTATTTACACTAAATCTGTTTACACAACAGCTGACCGGTGCAGACTTTAATCCAAGCGTTGTACCGACTAAACCATAGGTCGTAGATCAAATCTGAGGTCACAATCGAAAACACAAAATTAAACTTCCGACAAGAAAGGTCCAGTCACTTTTTGTCGTACCTCTAACGGTTAAGCCGTAAAATGCTCTTTAAATCAAAACTTTGGTTAAAATTAGTAAAACGACTGACTAGTATACGTCTACTGGAGCACATCGTGAATTGGCTGAGCGTTAGCGAAGGTTACATTAAACACCCCTGGAGTTTCCTTGTATGACCATATAATCTCCTGAGTAAATTAAACCCCCGATGTGTTAACCACCCAGGTAACTAATATTTGTGTAATTCATTCCAGATTCAGTTTGCACTTGCTTTGCTACGTTAACGAGTGAATACAACTCCACATTAGAAACTGGCTGAGCGTTAGTTAAGCGTCAATAGTAGATAGGGGCAGAGAAATTTTTATTATGTTCACAGACACAACACTCTCTAAAATAGGCCCAAGTGTGTCATTAACCCCGGTAATTATTAACCCCTCCCCCGGGGATTTCATGGTATGTCCTGATAACCTCCTGAGTACATTAAACCCCCTGATGTGTTAACCCCCCTGGTAACATTAACCCCCCCAGGGAATTTCCTGGTATGACCTCATTTCCGAATTTTAAAATCACCAAATATCTTTACCCACCCTTGGAAAGTTCCTGGTTTGACCAGATAACCCCCTGATGTCTTAACCCTGTAACATTAACCCCCCCCCAGGGAATTTCCCGGCATGACCTCATGTCCGAATTTTAACAATCACCAAATCCCTCTTATCCCGGAATATGCAAGCGTAAATTTAAACCCCCTCATCCCCGAATTTGCAAGCGCACATCATGGGGGCCCGGGGGCGTAGCCCCCAGCGAGCCGAAGGCGAGTTTTAAAATTATACAGTGTTCCAGTAAACTATACTTTTGGTTTTTTATTTTTCAACTTTATTAACGCCATTTTATGTACAATTATGCAAAATTAATAAAAATTTTATTGATTAATTTAATTATAAGAACAAAAATTATTTTTTTCACTTGTTGGGGTGTTCTATAACTCTTATGGAATTAGTGATTACTTTAAGAAAGTGTGACTTACTTGAACTTGACTGAGCAGTTCCAGATTGGGAAGGTACGAGACCAGGAATGAGACACAATCTCCAACCAGAGCAATGGGGTTTCCATCTACACTGACCTCCCGCACACTGACTTGCCTTCACTACGCTGCTCATGTCTTCTATACTGCAGTTAGAGAAACATTTTTAATCAATAATCAATTGTAAAAGCAGTATCAACCACTGTTTGTGGTTATCTATGAGTTAAAATGATGCTGCTCTAAATAAGAATAGTATAATGACAGTAATGAATGATAAAATGTGACTTTAACACTGAAATCTCTTACAAGCACAAGCTTAAAGTCCTGTGATGATTTGAACTTATTGTGCTAATTCAAGTGTTTCTATTACTAACAATGTCACAGTTTTCCTCATGATATTTACCAAGTAGGATACTTTTTAACTGTTTTATCTTCTATGAATATTTTTTAAGTGCCAATTGTGCTTATAATAACAATAGACAAATATTATTGGCTTACGTCTGAATTTCATTGTTGCTGAGGAACAGTTTCTGTAGCTGAGGCGTGTCGCCAAAGCACATCAGCGCTTGAGACGGTTGCGTCGTAGATTGAGCTCCTGCAGAGCGCCCAGTCCCTGCAGGTCCGAGGGACCGATTGTCCGGATCTGGTTCCCGCAAAGGTTTAGCACTTTGAGCTCACAGAGATTTGCCAGACCTCCCACCTGACTGATTTGGTTCCCATGCAGATCCAGTACCTCTAGCTTCACCAGATTTTTCAGTCCCTCCATTCGCCGTATTCTGGAACAATGGCTATTAAATAAGATAAACATGCTATTCATGAAAGCTAAATTAAAATATAAAATCTAAAAAGTGGATATTTGTACATATGACACTGATAGACTCAGAAACTATTTCACCAACCATTATGAAAGTTTGTATGTATTTCTCCACGGAGAACGTTTATATGCTATGGCCATTGATGTATTTTCTTCATTATTTTCTTCATGGATGATCTTCTTATTTAAATTTAAAACGTTTAAAGATAAACTTATAGACATACAGGTCTGTTCAGTACACATCATCCTGCTAAAATTCTATTAAACCGTTGAGGATAACTTGCGTATACTGTCTCACCTGTTCTTGCCCATAAGCAGGACACGTAAGGTGGCCAGCGTGTCAAGGCCTGCATATGCGGTCCAGTTGGTTATCGTACACGTCTAGGAACACCAGCTTGGACATCCAATGGTAGAGATGTTGTCTAGCCGAGTGATGAGATTGTGTTGCAGAGACAATAACTTCACCTGGGCATCAGCTGCCAGTACAGGGAGTGATGTTAGACCTCTCCTGTGGCATTAAACCTTTAATCAACTTCAGCTATTCTATAGAAAAATACTAATAAAAGAGTATACTCTATACAAATAAATCTCAAGTTTTGGACAACATTATTCCTATTAAGAATTCAAGCAACTTGAAAACTTCCGTAAAACTGTTCCTTTTCTTGTGTCTCAGGTTTTAACATAAATTCCCTATTTTATTAATTGAATACAGAAAATTGTTGTGACAGTTTTAAGATATACAATTATGTACAGTAGAAAATCTTTTCTGATGTTTTCTAAGTTCCTGACACGCAGAATTTTTACAAAACAAACCCATAATTCATAAAAACTGTTACAATATGTAAGAAGGTATTCCAAACCATTCCACTTTGAAGTCCTAGTGACAAGTGCTATGCTCAAATTACACATATCGTTATCTCTATTGACATCATTACTTACAGTTATTAAAAATAAAACTATTATCATACAACTTACAATCAGTTAAACTATATGACAGTAATGAATGATAAATGTGACTTTAACACTGAAATCTCTTACAAGCACAAGCTTAAGTCCTGTGATGATTGAACTTATTGTGCTAATTCAATCACTTTATATGCTTTTTCACTTTCATTAGAATCTCTTTGTAACCCAATTGAGGAAGGATTTCACAATGATTCATCTGTTTACAAAATAGTTTCCAACTTACCTATATTTGTCTAGAATAGGCATCCAAAGTAAAACTCCAACTGCTGAACATTTTTTTAATAGACTTTTTAAACGGTTTAATTTTGACATAATGAGAGTTAGAAGTATGGTAAAATGGATGTCACCTTGGTAGCAAAGTAAATTATCCTTTATCTTACCTGTCTAACGTGATCCTATCTTTGTTGTTTTCTTTGATTTCTGCCTCTCCAGGAACACCACAGACCCCACCACTGTCAACAGTATCAATTACAACAATAATTTTGGTAAATGAAGTTATGAGAACATTTTAATTTAATACAATTAAATATTGCTTTTGATTAATCTTTCAAGAAAAGATGTGAAAGTAGAACATTATAATGAAGTTTCTTCTATGCTAATGAAACATTTTTACATATTATGTAAGACTTAAGAATTGTATTAAATTTTAGTTTTGAGTGGAAATAACCACTTTGCTATCATAAGGATGAGGAGATTTTTAATGAAAGAAACCCTTTTTGTACGAATAAGTAAGCACGCAGATGAAAGCCAACAATCTTTAGAAGTGGGTTGGGTCTCATACATAATTGTTGTTCCCATATACCAACAAAAAAATGATATATATATCTTTAAAAAAAAAAAGCTGATAAATAAATATAAAACTACTATTTAACAGGAATATATAAAGAAGAAAAAATTCAAAAGTACAAATTCATATAAAATGCTTACATTTTTTTTTATGTTTTGTGTATCAAAACTTGACTATCTAAATTAGAATGTTAACCTTTCAGTCTCAGATAAAAATCTGAAGGAGGTGAATAAGCTCATTCATTTACTGTATAGTTCAATAGTCACCTGAGGTTCAGACAACTTACTCATGAAAAACTAAGCATCATTAGGCTCTTTAATTTTCCTGGGAATTCTATAAATAAAAAATTGTATGAAGTTAGTTTAAATATATAAATCCCATAAGTTTCTTTTCTATTTTTTAGAACATATAATTTTGAAAAGCGTGTCGTTCAAAGACAAAATCTTCTTAAATGGTCCTTTCTGATAATTGTTTTCCATTATTTACTCCATATTCCAAGACAATAAAATCCCCCTTTACCTTTTATGTCCAAAAACATATCCTTCAGCTATTACTCTAGGTGTTTCCCTATCTTAAATCTTGAAATTACAACATTCTCGTAGTTGTTGGAGCACATTGTTGGTTTGCAAAAACTGAACTATTATATGTTACCTGAATGTAGTGTTTGATCGCTGGTGAAGTTTGGGGGTCTGGGTACAGCAGGCACAATGGCAACACAGAGGGGGTACGTGAGAAGTTTTTTCGAATTTGGTTTGGATACTGCATTTCCTTCTGTGTTCACTGCAGGTTTGTTAATGTGACTGAAATTACTACTTTTTTCCTGAAAATCAGAGACCACATTTTTAAACAAAAACTGTATTTAAAATGTTAAACATTTAATTATTAATTTGAATTGCCCATCTTTACAAGTTATTTTATTTTACTAACTCAAATACAATGAGCATCCACAATACTTAAAGAGATCACACTCTACACAGATTGCTCACTTTCAACAAGACCTTGATTTCCAACGAACAGCAAATACATTACAGACTAGGAATAACATTGCAACAGTTAACAAGATAAACTTGTGGAGCAAACAGAGTAACTTAGTCTTAAAAACATCAGCTGTGTACAACTTTCCAGAATAATGAGAGTAATAGCTATTACCTTATGGCTTCTTTTAAATTTTTAATTCTAAAAGGGTCAATCTATTTTACTATTAAAGATTTTTTTTAAAAGATTTATTACAAAGCTATGCTTAGTCAAATAAAAATGAAATTGATGACTCCATACTTTCCCACTCTCCCTTTCCCCTTCAAATACCTTGAACTGTATTATTAAAAGTTATTCCTACATGGATTTGTATACCTTACAAATTACAATTACAAGCCTTGAAAAATTATAACAATATAATAAATTAAAAGTAGACTAAATAACATTTGTAATAATAGGCATTACTTTCACCTTTAAAGTACCTACATTTCCCCTAAATTTTAAATTTGTTTGTTATAGATAGGGGTAGGGTACGATAAGCGGACCCAGTTTTTTATATCCCAAATTAGCAAATTATATTACTTAATCATAACCATCGATATAATCAATCGATATGATTTAAATTTTTTTGAACCATTAACTTAAATAATTACATCAACAGCTGTATACACTTTCAAATAATACTCGTAATGTAATATTTCAATTATTTATAAGTAACATTTTATTATTAAAAATGCAGTCAATTTTAGAAAACAAAGACATTGCTTTGAAAGATGATAAGACATGTTTTTTTGTGACTTCAACATGTTGGACTCGTAACGAAAAACCCATTATGTGAAATTTGTGGGAAAGAAATAACTGTAACTGTGAGAGGAGCAAAAATGGTCGTCTTCAGTTTTCCTAATTTTGGTTATAATAATTTCTTTTATCACTGTAAATATTAAAATTTATATTTTAATTATGATTGTTATTGAGGACTATAGATACTTTTATATCGATTGATAGTGTAGGATTTGAGATGCGAATATTAGGTATCGATGATTCATTTTCTATATAAAAAACGGGTCCGCTTATCGTACCCTACCCATAGATAGATCCTTAGACATGTTTTGTTTCTGGAGAATTTTTGGATTATTTTTATGTGTTTACGATTAATGAATGAAAACTTAAGTTGTAGGAATACAGCCCCGTCCCTTTTGTAGTACATTATGTTCCCTAATTTCCACTTTAAATTATACATGGGTCTATAGAAATTTTTTTTTGGGGTGTAAAGTACTTGAATTTTTTTTTTAGCCAAAAAATCTAATTTGTTTAAATACCCCTAGTCTTAAACATCTAATTATCCACAATTCTTAATAAACTAATTTTGTCATTTTTATCCTGGAGCATTTTGATGAATTTATAGGGCATGATATGATTATTTTTTACAAATATATACCTTATATATTCGCAAAAAAAACATAAAAAATTTGTATTTCTCTTGTTTAAATTACCCGTGTTAACAATTCATAGTAGTGTTTTTTTAGACAAACAGTTAAATGAAACATAAAGTACATGTTAAAAATATTAAGTGGCATGTCATTTCTTACATGAGTTCCCCCATGCTAATTGGCATTGGGGTGACTTCCCTTTAATTGAAAAATAACTCATTTTTCATATCTGATAAAATACTTTAAAGTACAAAAAATGAAAAACCCATCGTAGTGCATTCTTAGTTATTTGGCTATTATATAGTTGCCACTAACGCCCGATTTTGTCAATGTAGTATCAGTAAAATCCCCATTTAGTTATTGCTCATAAGTTGAAATTTTTCAAAAAATAATTGTTATGTTTATAAATAAAAACATTATTAAAACACTATTTTGACCCCTGGTCCTACTTTTTGTTATGGTTTAAAAATTTAAACTCAAAACGAATAACCATAACTAAATTATTGGATTTTGAAATTTAAAATTTTTACTTTAATGATGGAAAATTGTGGTTTAGATGGTTGGTCTTCTGACAGTTTTTATTGAGCTAAAGAGTTGCGACATCTGATGTTATTGACAAAAAACAGCTGACAAAAAAGATGACGGGTGGACCACCGTAAAGTTAGCGTCACTTTAT
>NW_025788782.1:0-9687 GCF_021130785.1 Homalodisca vitripennis
CATATCCTGTTCCGTACCAGTACTTCAATCCTTTTTTCAGGCCATTGGCACACGATAATATAAGTAGAAGAGTTAAAATAAAAACTGGCCTCTCCCTTATTTTAAAAAAGATGAAAATCGTTAATTAACTAACGCAAAATCAATATTACTATCAATAATAGAGAAATTACAGATTAAATTTTTAAGTTGCTGAATACCTTTTTATCCAAGCTCCATACCCTATATTTTGATTTATTCTGCCTATTGAAATGGGGATGTTTCAATTCCTGCAATTGAACTCAATGCATTATTTTAATTTTTACTTTCTATCCAAGTTTACTACAAATGGCTATCTGTAATAGAAGGCACAATTACTTACAGTTAGAACAAGTTTGCAAAACGTAATTTCATTCTGGAAATTTCTAAAAGCTGTGATATTGAAAACTGCAACGAAAAGCTATCCCCTTTGTTCACTTACCATAATTCCCCCCCCCCCCCCCTCAAGAATCAATTCGTGAATTATTTCCATTTATTATCTTTGGTGATTACCCAGACAGCCCACATTCAGAACCCCTTCGTGGGTTGTCCTTAAGAGAGCTGACCCACTCAACCTGCGTTAGGCATTATTTTTAATACTCATTTTTTTTCTACTTATTAGTGCACATTTATTAATTTATTTACATTGGCGTTACACCCAGTAAAATGGTTACCCTTGTTCCCCTCACTTCTAATGTTATGGTAGAAACATTGAATTTTGCCCCCACAACCCCAGAGCTATCGACTGTAGCAATCAGCATATAACACACCTAAAGTTGATATACCAAAGCACAAAAAGTAGAGCCAATCGATTTTATGCACGTAAACACCAGTTTGTTTGGAAATTAAGGAACAGAAATGCAACAAATCTGGGACGTATGGTGCTTTTTACATATCCATATAAGAGAAATACAATTAATATATCATAGTGGAAAATTTAGTTTTGGGACCCCCATGTAGATACAAAAAGCAATACTTGTTACGTGAAACTGTACAGAAAATAAGAGAATAAAATCCAAAGATACGCAGGACAAACATAAAAGAGTTACATCTGGACTCACAGGAAAAGATAAATGAAATTGAAGAAAACTGTGGGTATATTATAAAAACATAAAATGTTCAGGCTAACATAAAATTAAAACATTAAAGAGAGAGAAATGAACCAAGGATAGAGGTGGGCTGCCGTTTAGGATTGATGCTGGTGGTTTTTCCCTTCTCTCACAAACAAAACAGAAACGGCCACGGCTGACGTAGCCTCCTCCGTCCGGGGCCTTGCCATGGGGTTGACTCGGTGGCCATGGGTGTTTGGGCAGCTGGGCGACACTGCCTAACACTTTCAACAAAGTCACTGGCAATCGGGGTGATGATGGTATCTCCATGGATACTAAAGGGAGGTCACTTGTTCTAAGACAAAAACAAATTCCATATCAACACAATATTCTAACGGGTTTTACACGAGCATCTAACAGAAGGGGTCAGGGAGGTTTTGAGATAATCCACACTTTAGATGAATAGAGACAGGCTCCTTGGGGACTTTGAGCAAAATAGACAAGCCAGTAAAAAATTTTGAAAGTCTCTGAACCTTCTGTACTTCGGCCAGCTAGTATTACCGAGGATGTTATGTGGGATTAGGCTATGTAATATTGGTTCACGGAATTGGCTTCGGCGAGATGGAGAAGCGTCCATAGTGCTAACTCAACCCAGCTTATTGGATTATTTTACACAGAGTAAGATTAAATGCCAACTAATATTATTCTAAATAATATAATAGAATCTTGATTCTAATAAAATATAATTGTAAATATTTATACAATATTTGTGTAGAAGATATAAAAATATGTGAACTGCATTAAGTGTTCAACAGTCGCAATAACTTGATCTCCATCACTATGTGTGGGGTGTGCAAATTTGCAAAAATGATTCTAAGTAGGAATATGAACTTACCTATTTTTGCTAAAATAAACAGAGAAAAACGATTATTTTTACATTCATTTCCATCACATTTGAAAATATTGCAAAAGCGACTCGGGAAATATAATAACTGATTTATATTTACTGGCTGTCCCAACAAATTGTCTTCTCATATTTTGCAATCACAAATTTTATTTTACAGAGATTTGATCTTTAAACAGTTTTAGAATACCACACAAAATAAAAACAGCCTTAAAGTGTTTAAAATTTTCACAAATAATACTTATCAACTTCATTTTAGTTCATAGTTTTCTTATGGAACAAAATAATTCTAACATTGTTAATACCCGTAAACTTGTTTTCGGTTTTATTTTAAAAATACGCTGTTAGGCACTTTTGGTGGCAAGTAATAAGAAGGTAAGAAATGTCCCCATCTCCCAGTAATGGCCAGTGAGATGTTGTGTTATTGGGTGTATGGAATGTTTCTTGTGTCAAGCTTCAGACACGAGCCTTTGGTGGTGAGTAACCTCTCTGTTATTTACCCTTACATTATCTTGCTTCTCTTTGCACTTCATTTAGATTTCCTTTTCTTTGCATTCTGAATTATGTTTGTGCTATAGTGAAAAGTAAGTATTCAATTGACAAATTTTATTTTTCATCACTGATAGACAAACCTACAAGAATTTACCGGGTATTCCTTTGTGTGTGTGTGTGTGTGTGTGATTTTTGTTTTAAAATTTTAGAACACAAACATTCAAAAAGCTATTTAAAAATATTAATAAATTCATATTCAACTGTAATCAATAAATAGTTTTAAACATAATTGAAACAAATATGCAGTACACAATAAAACTATTTCTTTAAGATTTGTCCAATCACGGTTTTAGTAAAATCCATAAACTTGGCTTAATTAGTGAAGTTAAATAAGAAGTAACATGTTGACTGTGGCAGACGCCTTAGTGTGCATGCTGTGGTATTGGACTACTAAGATCACTCGCTATATAGCCGCAGTGAAGGAGTTAAAAGATAATAGGATTTCAGACGTTTGTCATTATTATATGTTACTCAATGTATAACACAACATTTTGAGGGTTTGAAACTATCCTCTTTGGCAGGTAATGATGTAATTAATTAGTTCATGAAATAAGAAAGAGCAGGAAAGAAAAAAGAAAAAGAAAAGGAGTTAAAACATACCCTAAACTGTTTGAAGTCTAGACAGTAGAAAATGAACACAGGCATCATTACTGCACAGGACGCAGGTCACGAGGATAAGAATTCAAGATCACTATTTTAATTCTCTATACTATAGAGCACTAAAGTGCTCTTAAATTCTTGTGCTCCTGACTTGCATCCTGTCCAGTGACATTCTGGGTTCATTGTCTCCTGTCTGGACTCCAAGCAGTTTTTGGGGACGTTTAACCCCTTTGCTTTTCCGTTTGTATTTTCATCTGACGAAGATGATAGATTTCAATTTCTCAAAACATTGTGTTATACATGTTGTAATATATAACATGGCAAATATCCGAAACCTTATTATCCTTTCAATCTTCACTCATCATTAACAGACTTTAAACGGAGAAGGTGAAGAGTTCTAATAGGTTTTATTTGAATAAAATGAAGTGGTGATTATCATTCCAGCTGTAACTGTATTTATCTCGATGGGTTAGATTAAGTTTAAATTTGCAGGTTAAAAAGAATATCTACTACTTCTTCTGCCTATGTGAATGTTGAGCTTAGCTCCAATTCACCTTCCTCTTGTTACAGCATCTGGGATCTGACGCTGTTACAGTCTTGACTCCTTAAATCTGGAGTCATGTTTGTCTGAAGAGATCCAAAAGAATTCTGCAACAAAGAAGCCCAAAATGAACTTGCTGTATCGTTTTCGAGCTTCTTTGTCACCAACTATATTTAGATCTCTTCAGACAAACATGACTCCAGGTTTCAGAAAGTCAGGTCTGTAAACAGCTTCAGGACTCCAGATGCTGCACTAAGAGGAAGGTGCTGTCAACATTCACATGGAATCAACCCTTCTCACTATAGCTACTCTTCTTTAGGCTATACTCGTAACTTGTAAATTTTAAGAGACTGATCAAACATCTTAAGATTTTCTTGCCACTTCCTCAGTTTGAATTATTTATACAAGACATAGAAAAACAAAGCACAGTAACAATGTACAGTTTTAGTACAAATAATGGGTTGATATATTCCGACGGCTCGCGTTATCAAACTGTAAACAAAGGGAATAAAAAAAGTAAAAACTTTTAGCTCAAGACAAAAAAGAAGATAAATTCTACATGAATGTAAACTCTCTGGAGTTTCTAACTGCAAAACCCCTAATAATTTTTCTGGACATTGAGAATATATCTTATTCTTATGCATTTAAAAATTGGATAAGTGATAAAATCAATAGTCATTTTTATAAGTAAATAAATCAATAGACAATGTTTAAATTACTTAACTTTCAACTTATGTATACATCTTGTATGTAAAAACATTATATAATTTGTAATTAATGCTTACAATAAAGGGCATTATCAAATCTTACCTATTGATTAAGGTAATTTGTATATTGTTCTTTAAACAGAGATTTAAGAATAGAAAAATAAAACAGCGTTACAGTGTTTAAAAATCAAAATAATACTATCGACTCATTTATTCACAGTTTTCTTATGGAACAAAATAATTCTATCCAAACCATTGTAATACCTAAACTTGCTCGGTTTTATTTTAAAATAACGCTTTTAGGCACTTGTGGTGGCAAGTAATAAGAAGGAAAGAAATGTCCCCCTCAGTATGTCAGTGAGATGTTGTTGTAATGGGTGTATTGAATGTTTTCCTTGTGTCAAGCTTCAGACACGAGCCTTTGTGGTGAGTAACCTCTCTGTTATTTACCTTACTTATCTTGCTTCTCTTGCACTTCATTTAGATTTCCTTTTCTTTGGCATTCTGAATTATGTTTGTGTATAGTGAAAAGTAATTATTCAATTTGACAAATTTTATTTTTATCACTGTAGAAAAATACGAATACCGGTATTCCTTTGTGTGTGTGTGTGTGTGTTGCTGATTTTTTGGGAAATTAGTTGAGAGTACAAATTCCTGAATTTACTGTTGTTTAGCCAGCATTTTGGGAACAACACCCTTTTTTGGAACAGAATAATGCCATTAGGGTTTCACTGTCAAGTTTATTTTAGTAAGTTTAAATTTTTTAAAATTTTAGAACACAAACATTCAAAAAGCTATTTAAAAATATTAATAAATTCATATTCAACTGTAATCAATAAATATTTTTAAACATAATTGAAACAAATATGGCAGTACACAATAAAACTATTTCTTTAAGATTTGTCCAATCACGGTTTTAGTAAAATCCATAAACTTGGCTTAATTAGTGAAGTAAATAAGAAGTAACATGTTGACTGTTGGCAGACGCCATAGTGTGCATGCTGTGGTATTGGACTACTAAGATCACTCGCTATATAGCCGCAGTGAAGGAGTTAAAAGATAATAGGATTTCAGACGTTTGTCATTATTATATGTTACTCAATGTATAACACAACATTTTGAGTGTGTTGAAACTATCCTCTTTGGCAGGTAATGATGTAATTAATTAGTTCATGAAATAAGAAAGCGAAGAAAGAAAAAAGAAAAAGAAAAGGAGTTAAACATACCCTAAAACTGTTTGAAGTCTAGACAGTAGAAAATGAACACAGGCATCATTACTGCACAGGACGCAGGTCACGAGGAATTAGAATTCAAGAGCACTATTTTAATTCTCTATATTATAGAGCACTAAAGTGCTCTTAAATTCGTTGTGCTCCTGACTTGCATCCTGTCCAGTGACATTCTGGGTTCATTGTCTCCTGTCTGGACTCCAAGCAGTTTTTGGGGACGTTTAACCCCTTTGCTTTTCCGTTTGTACTTTCATCTGACGAAGATGATAGATTTCAATTTTCAAAACATTGTGTTATACATGTTGTAATATATAACATGGCAAATATCCGAAACCTTATTATCCTTTCAAATCTTCACTCATCATTAACAGACTTTAAACAGAGGAAGGTGAAGAGTTCTAATAGGTTTTATTTGAAAAAAATGAAGTGGTGATTATCATTCCAGCTGTAACTGTATTTATCTCGATGGGTTAGATTAAGTTTTAAATTTGCAGGTAAAAAGAATATCTACTACTTCTTCTGCCTATGTGAATGTTGAGCTTAGCTCCAATTCACCTTCCTCTTGTTACAGCATCTGGGATCTGACGCTGTTACAGACTTGACTCCTTAAATCTGGAGTCATGTTTGTCTGAAGAGATCCAAAAGAATTCTGCAACAAAGAAGCCCAAAATGAACTTGCTGTATCGTTTTCGAGCTTCTTTGTCACCAACTATATTTAGATCTCTTTCAGACAAACATGACTCCAGGTTTCAGAAGTCAGGTCTGTAACAGCTTCAGACTCCAGATGCTGCACTAAGAGGAAGGTGCTGTCAACATTCACATGGAATCAAACCCTTCTCACTATAGCTACTCTTCTTTAGGCTATACTCGTAACTTGTAAATTTTAAGAGGACTGATCAAAACATATTAAGATTTTTCTTGCCACTTCTCAGTTTGAATTATTTATACAAGTCAGAGAAAAACAAAGCACAGTAACAATGTACAGTTTAGTACAAAAAATGTTGATTTATTCACCCGTTATCAAACTGTAAAAACAAAGGGATTAAAAAAAAGTAAAAACTTTTAGCTCATGACAAAAAATGAAGATAAATTTCTACATGAATGATCTGAGTTTCTAACTGCAAACCCCTTTATTTTCTGGACAGTAGAATATTATCTTATTCTTATGCATTTAAATTGGATAAGTGATAAAATCAATAGTCATTTTTATAAGTAAATATTCAATAGACAATGTTAAATTACTTAACTTTCAACTTATGATACATCTTGTATGTAATAACATTATATAATTTGTATTATGATTACAATAAAGCATTCAAATCTTACCTATTAATTAAGGTAATTTGTATATTGTCAAAATATGAAATGAATAATAAGTCAATTAAAATTAAAATAAGTAAAAAACTCACTAATAAACAAAACAAAAAATAACAAGTAATAGTTCAATTACATATAACTTTCTTACAATACCACATATAAAGAGATACACAAATTGCCCATCTAATAAATATTATAATTACAAAACTGGTTAGTAATTATTATTAATGTATATTAAGAATATCAGTTTAGCAGTTTTCTACAAATAATTGGCTTAAAAAATTTCCTGAGTTAAGTGGAAAACATTCTATTATAACACTTATTACGTATTCAACTTTAATGATTTAAACCAATAACTTTAAAATGTAAAAAAGGAAGCTTTTTGATGTGAATGAGGTGTAACTCAATTTAAAAATGTATCTCCATCTTCTATAGCATTAATAAATTAGAATAAACTTATAGTGCTAGTAACATTTAAAATACTAAGCTTTTTAAAGCTTAATTTACACAAATCTACTTTAAAAGGCCATAAATTATCTTATAGATTTTTTAGCCAAATAAAAGTTTTCTTCATAGTATTTGCTGCACCACATCAATCACATTTCATATATGCTAAAAAAACATTATCAACAAAACAACTCAAAAAAAATAACTAAACCACAGAAAAAAAAATACAATGCTAATATTTTTTATTTTATGTTATCTGTTAAATTTTTGGCATCTTGTTATCTTGACGACATGCAGAATAGAAATATTTTATATGTTTATTTATATAAATATTGCTTTTATTTTTGAAAAATAAGTTAGATTGCAGAGTACCATTTACTTAGGGTGAAGTGAGACTGAATCTACTCAGTTTCCAGTCTACTGTTCTCTGTACCTTAAGATACTTCCTTGTAAATTCAACTATTTATTCACTTTTCCCAATATCTCAACAGTCAATAAACATAAATTATTTGAATCTTTTAGTTTATCTTCCCATGAATAATTAGTATTAGCCAATTTGCCATCTCCTTCCTTCTCAACTAAATTCTTCCAAAATATTGAAATCTATGTACAGTCCATTCCTCTAAAGCTAAGTATATTTTTGAAATTGTTATATTGATCACACAAATTTATTTCACTCCTTGTAGAATGTTTGTTTGGTTGTTAGCTGCAAATGTTTTGTACAGTCGTTTTATTTTGTAGACTGTAGAGCAGTAGACACTTATGGAACTGTTGTGTAGACACTGCACTCATGATATTTATTATATTCTGTTTATGGAAGATTTACTCATCTACTTTAGTCTACATATCAGAATCCTTAATATAAGATTTTTTATAATATTTTTATTTCATGCCCATTTCAGCTCTTTTATTCTGTTAGACTTCGTTCTCATTGGTGCACTTACGCATCTATTTTGTTATCAGTGGATTTAAAGAGAATTTTGAAATATTAATACAAAAAATTTCAAATACCCGTACCAAATAAAATAATTAACGCCATGGTTTCATTGGACTTTAGTCCAGCAGAAAGGGCTGGAACTGATTCAGTGAAATGAGAAGTCCCTGGAGCAGGTGTACCTTTTGTGACTCTTAGCCATAAAGTCTTTATAGGATGGAAGTCAAAAACTACTGTTTACTTTTAATTTTCTCTTTCAAGACTTCCAAACTGGTGTTTCTTAACCAATCATAATAACAAATGTTTAAGGTACAGGTTTCTGTGTAGCAAATTCTGCCAAAATAATTTTAGAGGTAGCATTATTCCCCAAGTCTACTTTTCACAGTACACTTCTACACTCCCTCACCGTATCAGTTCAAAATCTACTATTACTGTAATCTTTTTAAAATACATCTTGGTTAAGCAAGCTTCCCCACACAGTTGCAATCTCGTGTCTTCGTGACCAGAAGAAGACACCTTTCCAGAGGACTTATTATCTCCCATGGACCCGCCACTAGATTCCCCCTATCCAAACCTAACCAGATTTGATGAGTAAATAATAAAACTAATAATTTAGATATGGTTCCAAAAGTTCCCTAACTATAACACTTAAGCCTAGACGATCTACATACACTTCTACCCGGTCTACTCTACACAATAGCCGCACAACGACTCTGACACAATCTCCGTTCGACGCTTGCTATCCTAGGCAGGAATAAATCCCACCAGAAACCTGTCCAGTAGAACTTCCAGATAGTAGGGAGGCTCCCATTGTTTTTTTAAAAGCTATGACCTAGGAAGGTCGGCGTTCAGCTGGCTATTGTCAGTTCACCCTGTGCTAACTAATAGTTTACGCGCCAATGGTTTATTCATGAAATCTATAGTTGGTATCACTGCTTTGGCAGTACCACTCCCTCAAGTATTCTAGCCAGAAACTGAGTAAAGATAAGCTTTTAACCTCACAGTGACCGTGCGGTTTGAACTACAGTCTTTTTAAGTTCATCAGCCAATCCTGATTATGGCAATTGTTAATTACCTCATCCTGATACTCTAGCTGTGTCAATGACACTTGCTCATCATGCAATGGTTTATTCTGAATATTACAGTCACAGTCATTCAGCTTTGTCAGTATACCCTTGCTCCATCATATGCAATGGTTTATTCTGAATATTACAGTGTTCAGCTTTGTCAGTAACCCTTGCTCTATCATGCAATGGCTGTATTCTGAATATTACAGTGTTCAGCTTTGTCAGTAACCCTTGCTCTATCATGCAATGGCCTTATTCTGAATATTACAGTGTTCAGGCTTTGTCAGTAACCCTTGCTCTATCATGCAATGGCTTATTCTGAATA
>NW_025788783.1:0-8329 GCF_021130785.1 Homalodisca vitripennis
TAAAACCCGTTTTAATTTTTGATATTTATTAACTTATTATTAAGACAGCAAGCAATTTTTGTGTTGATAGTGTAATTTAAAACAAACATAACTTTTGAGATCCAGTGGTATTTAATATTAATTGGTCCGTTTATCGAAATGATATAGGGACCGGGTATTTAATCTCAAATAATCTTAATTTTTAAATAGCAAATGTTAATGATGCAATAATTATTAACATTTATTCCTGAGCTAATTTTAAATTTAAAAAATAATCGAAGGGTTCGAATCTGTCACTACGGACTATGGAATATCGTATCACATACCAATGTGTCCAAAGTGAGCCACGTTATGAGGGCTCAACAACTCAATAGCGTCAGGATATTGAAGATGTCAAGGAATGTTGGATGGTCTATTGACGGCCGCTGTGAACTACCTCTACAGTAAACATTCTTTCTCCTATAATATACAACTATAATATTATTGAATTATGTTTACTTAATTCTATTTTAAACTAATGTTACGTAATAAATAGGACAATATGACTCGTTAGCTTTCATACTCATTTTGTATTGTAGGACAACGCATAGGATGCACAAATGAATGTTTATTTATCAGAGGTAGTTGAAACCGATATAATATTATTAAAAATATTATTTATTTGATTAAAAGCGTCATTATTGCGTATATAGTTCAAATTGTGCATTATTAATTTTCATATAGTAGAAAACCAGTTGTACCATTATAAATCTATATAGAAAACATCTATTTTTCACTACATTAAAGTGTACGTTGATGAAAAAATTTATCAGTATTCAGGATAAAATTATTTAGTAATAAAGTTTTACATGTTTAGTATAATTGGAATCATAATTATGAAAAAAGTTGTGGCTAACACATACAGTAGAATACACATTACGCAGTTAATAGATAATGTTCTTCTATGACGAATATGTTCTTTTAAGTTAAGAGATAATATATATTAACATATGACGGTTCTTTTGTTTATAATATTTTATTAATACTTTGACCAATTTATCTTGAAAATGACTAAGTAATAAATTTTAGCGAATCTTTTATATTTCATTAAAATTAAACAGAGCTGTTCAATTGTTGAATTTCAAGGAAGGTCAAAATATTTTTTTATGGTGAGCATCGTATGGATTTAGGGTATAAAATCAATAGCTATCAATTATTCAGTTAATGCTTTATGGCTGGAATTGAATAGTGAATTAAGATTTAAGTGGCAAAAGTTTTAGTAAATAGTGAGTTTTGTAGATCAGGCTCCTACAAATACTCTTTATAACCCCATAGTGTTTATTTAAATACTAAATTTATTTTTTATTAAGATATGGATACTAGCTATTCTAAAACAGCATAGGGCTTGTATCAAAATAAAGTAAACCCGTAGTATTACGAAGCATAGATGATATACATTAAAACAGAATCTGTGAATGAATGGTAAATGGATTTTTAATCATTCAAACCTAAAATGTAAAAGCAAATACAAATAGCATGACTTTTGAAGCTATTTGGCACAAAGCAAAACGTATATTACATCGTATCAAGATTAGTTCAATGCTACGAAATTATATAAATAAATTGCACCTACTTCAGCTTGTCACCAGTTTCATAATTTGGTTATTACAGCGTTGTCACTAAACTGTGATGAAACTCTGAGATCTGAAGACTACGTCACGCCTCTTTCCTTAATTCCTTGTCTGTTAGTATATAATACAGTTTTATAATTTTTTATTAAAAGTTATATTATGCCGATGACCGTATTAAAAGTGTGATAGGAGCTGAATTTGAGTTTTTTTCAACACTAAGCAGTGTGGAACTTCGTTACGGAAATCTTTCTGGATTCTTCCAATATGTAAACATTCTGTCACATATTTCCATAAGTGCAGTTTGCAGTCTGATTGGGTCCGTGACTCTGCTCATTTTGAAGGGGCTGTTTACTTCGTTGGCATTGATACCCCGCTTTTATTGTAGGCAGTAAACCAAGGCTCCTTCGTCCTTCACTACCTGAGCTGAGCAATGAAGCTTGGTGGCTGAATCCAATGATGACATGGCTTTCAGTCTAAAGGTTTAATCTTTGTGTGAAGCCATCACGCCCTCAGACCCTCAGGTCCACGATCAAAGCAGTATCAACGTCAATTACAATGCTTATAATTTAATAATTGTGGATGCTTATGTGATAACATAAAATAACTTAACATAGAGTCTAATAGAGTTTTTCGTAAAATGATGGAATTAAACGCAGGGTAGCGTTAAATAATGTTCCATCCGTTTATTGTGTAATATATTTAATAAATGAAGAAGGGATCTATCCAACAATAATAAATAACCATATTTTTGCACCATCTATTGAAAATAAGCTTTTTTGCAAAGAAGACAATTTGCGTACATAGACATAGAAAAATATAAGTTTTCATAATTCTCTTAAGTTAAAGGTTTCTGCAACGCTTCAAACCAATTTATATAATAATAATGTAACAGAACCCCCCGGAGATCATTTTTTATAACGGTCTTAATTTTATTTGTTGGTCCAAATTTAAAAATATTAGGACGATGAAGCAAATCGTTAATTTATACAATTTGCCAACTAAACATAAAATTTTATATGATATAGCGAAACTAATATAGGGCAATAAAGGAGAACTATAGTTTGAGGTAAAATATTCTACGATTTCAGATTAAGTGACATTGTTTCAGGATCTTGACTGTAAAACCTCAATAGCTATGAACGATTAACACAACCCAGCACAATGCTTCGAAATTACAAGTTTTGGCGTAACCCCTAGGCTCGGCGGACTTTCCGAATTGGTTTTCGGGGAGATATTTATTTCAAGGCATAGCTCATCCAGAATCCACTCTCGTTGTTTAATTTGTGTAAATTTACACTATCTCACATATCAAAAAATTTATTATTTATGGTTTTAATGGTTATTTATTAAACGTTACTGGTTCACTATAACAGAAAAATTATTGCACAATATTAATGATTCATGGGGGTAAATATAAATCTATTTATCATACAGGCTATAAGAATGTGTTCCATCTATGGTGTATTTAACCTCAGTATAATAAACTAATGTGTATAAATAATCGTATAGTTACTAAAACAAGAAAATAATATAAATTGAAGACATCAAGGTAACAGCTAACTACTAACCACTCGCGGTGGAGGAGTAGACCCTATTCTTTGTTTTAATAATGCAGCTCTGCTCCAACAAATGTTTCAAACATTCCTGTGCTCTCTGGGCAAATCCCTGATGGTTCCTTTGTGTCTCCAAGTGACCACCGCATCTGGATTTCCGTTTGTAAACCCCGTTCAATCTTCACAAGTTATGCTTAACTTGTGCTGGGACAATTATTCAAATCTTCTGTAGTGATTGACCCATCTTTGTACCGCAACAATTATAATCCTGTTACATTGATAACTCACACTATATTTTTCCTAAGTACTAAAAAATTTCACGACTTAGGGACTTTAGGTTAGCGTGGGGAAGGCTTCATTTTCCACCATGAAACAGTGACCCTTACCCCGAGAGTCGAACTCCTAAATAATCCTATGTTTTCGAAAAAAGACGTATCAGTTACATAAAAACGGGCACAAACAAAGTTGATATAAAACTTTTAGAAATAACATCGCATCAATAGAGATCCCTATTTTATATCAGTAATTACCAGTCAAGAAATAACACATTACACAAGCTCTTTACTTATTTTTACGAAGAGACCTTTATCGTGTCCCCTGGTTCTTTCAAAACATATGTTTAGCAATTTTCGGTTGTGTTTAGTCTTACTATTGCTATACACCACAGGGGAATAACTACCTAATAAATTTTAATTTAAAATTGTTGTTAAAATTTGCCTTTTCCCAAAGTGTCCTATTCCTGTCAGTTCTATGATGTCTAACGATCCTGTAGATATCTCCAGGGGGGGGGGAGGGGGGAGGGGGGGGGGGGGGGGGGGGGAGGGGGGGGGGGGGGGGGGGGGGGTGGGGGGGGTGGGGGAGAGTTGACAGTCGACTTGAAATTTGTGTATATGAATTCCTAACTTAGTCAAACTCGTTGTTGTAATGATGTTAGGGACTCATACACGTTGCCTAATCTTACTATAATCGCGGGTGAAGTGGAGGGAGGTAACTGCTACTATACGCCATTACAATTTTTGATCTAAGAAGTAAATTAAAGTCATCTGGAGGAGTAAATTTTATGTTCTGGCTAGAAATAGACATCCTATAACAACTTCCTGTAAGCTACGGACCTCAGCCGATGGATTACATGAATAACCATCGAGTGTCTAATGGAGAACAATTTTTAGAAATATAATCTTCTTGCGAAAACGTAAATTCTATATGTCGAGGAGTTGTCTTATAGACGGACATAAATCATTGATCTTACAGAAAAAATATACAATGGATTTCTTCTAGCTATTTGAGAGGTATAAGGGTGAGGAGGTATGTTCTTTCTCTAAAATGTATTGATTCCGTAGAAATGGTAAATAGGTAATACATTAAATGTTTTTGGCAATAAAAAATTCAATCCTGTAAATGCCTATATTCTCCGTATATATTTTTGTACATCAGCAAACATATAATGAGTTCTTCCTGATGTAATTCTTGATGTGGGTGTTGTTTTACTAAAGATTTAACTTTATTTGGTATAAAGTAAACAGAAATGTTATTTAATATGGTTTTAACGTATCACAAACAATATCGGTTAATAAAGATGTTATATCTAATAGTTTACAACGAAAACCATTTTGTTAGTGATTTTGTTTAAAATTAATAAAAGAGGGACTCGTGTATTAGATTAGTCGGGTTTATCTTTGCTCTGTTGTATAAACTTGAGATGCAAATCTCAATAATAGTAGGTATTTTCCACAAGGCTCATGAAATTACCCTCCATTATTTATCAAACCGTCTCACTACATCGCTCCATTTTCGTGACTTAGAAATACTTTTCTCTCTTGACTTTCTAGCAGCAGATTATTGACTTAGTTTCAAAATTCTGTAGTCATATAGCTCATTGTTATTTCCTGATGGTATATATAAGTGTGGCTGGATGCAAATCTCGCTTGATATTCCACACAAGGACCATTGGACTCTAAGGTGTGGTCCTTCCTAAAAGTTCTATTACATCCTTTCACACCATTTCCTATTACAAATTGGGTGTGAAGGATCTGACATGCAATTATTAAATTCATTGCAACGGTATGAGACGTACAAGCTCCCCAGTAATTCAAACATTCAGGGGAACCACTGTTTGGCCTCCAAAATTTATTACTTGAGTTTGAATTCTCCAAAACTACTTCTGGATTCCCTTCACTAACACTGTCGGTTACAGTTGGACCACGCCTTTTGATTCGGCAACGCTTAAGCTGTCAAAACTATTTGCATAAAATAGTCGCATACCTCACCAGACTGTAATTGGTTACCTTTTTTGTTCAAAGTGTCAAAGACCTCTTAATAGTTCATGAGTTATTATAGCTACGAGCCCGTAAAGGTGCTTTTCCTTAGAGGGGCCTTTTTTCCAACGCAATGGGTTTCCTATTTGCTGATGGACACGTACTGCATTTTTTCTGCACTAATCATTGGAACGTCCAATGTTATGTTTTTGGCAAATTAAAAAACCAATTGTCGTTTTCTTTCTCCAGTCTTATTAACTACCCAAAATGGGGCCCTCCTTGAAAACAGCCGGTCATTTTAGCTCGACGTTACGTACGTTTTTTAAATAACTGAAATTTGTCTTTGAACTCCCCTCTGTATTCTCTTAGGCACACTTCAGGTTGCCCTCTTATTCTACAAATGAGGTTCCATTGTGCCCAAAAAGTGGGAAATAATGGTGCTTTTTATTTCTTGTAAGACTGGTTCTTCCCTTTCCGTGACATCATCTGTAACCCCACATGGGTATTTTTTTTTTTTTTAGGTCAGTTAGGCGTTCTCCTTCTACGCCCTTCTGACATCCAGAACGTTCATTCCCAATGTTCTTTTATAAAAGTCCAACTTCCTTTAAGTGGTTTCCCCCTTTGATGCGACATCTTTCGGGAGATGCCTATTCTTCTCAAACTATCCTTGCATCTTATCTCCTTGTCTCAGTCAACTCTTCTTATCGATCTCTCTACCACTGGGGCTCGATGGGCACAAATCTTCAGCCTCCATAGCCTTCACTCGACCATAGGTACACGAAAAAACAATGCCTCACTGCTTCAAATTATATGGCCCCGTGTTAATGCTTCGCTGAGGGGTATTTCAGGGCGGGCGAGAGCTTGGCTGTGCTTGCCTGCACTTATGTCCCAGCTTACGCTAGACCATCCAAGAACTTTTTCAACGATTAAAATATCTTTCACCCAGAACTCATTCTTCTATGCGCTGAAGGGTTAACACTCCTTCACAAGGTGAGCTATATCAGCCTCAAACTCCCTGTAAGTAGATTAAAAGTTTTTTTATAAATCCAACTTTTTATTCTGTAAAATAAGCTCCTTCCTCTGTTTAAATAAACGAGTAGCACAACTACCATGTCTTTGAACAAATTTGTGTTTTTAATTGATAATTTAAATATTTTATTTTAAATTACGAATCACGCTCCTTTACTTTCTTTTTACCTGTCATCTTGTTTTTCTATTGCTTAACGATTGCCGTTTGTTATTATTCTCTTGTGATTTCTTAGGTGCGTTTCAGACCTACTGTGACAATGCATTCTGCTATTTTAAGTTTTTTATAATTAGGTTTTGGTTGTTTCTGTGCACTGTTATAGAGTCAAGTGGATTCCATCCCTGACTTTTATACATGAATTTTGATATGGTTATGCAATTTGTTTAATTTTAACGGTTTGAAATTGTGAGTTAGGTATTTTAGTTATTTACCTGAAAACACACATCAGGATTTTCTGGGTCTTGAAACGTTCTTTTAACTTATCATTTTAATCACTGAAATAATGGCATAATCCTTCCATCGTTATTTACAAATAAAAACTTCAAACGAAGAATAAACATTATTATATTATTCTCTTTGTTAATAGCTCTGGCCATCTCAATATTTAGGTCAAAATTTTCTTTGCATGTCAGGATTGACCTGTTTATTTGGAATAATTTTCCTTACGTAGGACAGCATTGGACTAGGGAAGAGATGGCTCAACTCTTTCCTTTTTTTTCTTTTATTTGGCTACATATATTTTATCGTTAATTCTTGGTTCTTCGGAAATCTCTTTCCCAAAAACAGCAAATTTTAGCCTTAGGGTAAAAGTGAAGTCGTCTTATCTTTAATCGTGTTCATTTAAAATTGTGTATCTTCTTTTATTCTAATAATATAAGTTCAACAATCAGCTTACCGAAAATTTATGTGTAATACAAAAAAGTATGGTGAGGGAAACATATACATTACATTAGATAATAGTAGTTCTCTTATGTAATGATGAGAGAAATGCTCAACTCTACAATGCCTTTGAAAGAGAGAGTACCGTTGGGACTTAAGCAGACTTGTGATGTTTAATTCAGGGTCAAAACAAAACCAACAGCGTATCGTTTGGGAACTCAAAGGATCTTCAGGGATAACAAAGAGCAGATGGAATGTTTTCAAACACTTTAAGAGGAGCTGCAATATATAAACAAGTTTTGTCTACACTAAACTCAGTGGGTTACTGTTTACTTTAAACGGGGTCTAGAGTTTATAATATGACGATTATCCTTACTTTGAAAATCAAGTTTTTAATAGTAGATTTGTTTACAAATGTGCGAATGGTTAATTTTTATATAGTTAACTAATAAAGTACTACATGTATGGCACAAATCCATTTCCATGATTTATTTATTAAAATAAATTCCGTAACATTACCATTTCAAGATAATCCATTGATGATCTCATCCTAGGGTTGCTTTTTAAATCTTGAAAACCGATGGATATATTGTATCAATGAACGATGTAAATTGAGAAATTTACTTGAAACAGTGTTTACAGGTCCTTTGTGTTAATTGCAACTTTTTAAAGATAAATGTCGTTGGTCTTAATATGTGTACTTATGTAACTGACTTCTTAATATAAATTATTATTAATTATTACCAGTTTTTATCATTAGTAAAGAAGATGTGTAAACGGCGTCCTATATTGTTATGACAACAAAAATTTTGTCTTGGATTTTCTTAGTTGATTACTGGTACTGTAATAGTACGAAACATTAATGCAAGGGCTTGATACATGGTGTCGTTTGCCAACTTTACAGGCAATGATCTAACTAACGAGTTTACTCAACTGAGTTTCAAACATCGATCGTTTGTTATTCGCTTATCATTTTTTCTCGTCTATTATTTTTGTATTCCTTTAAACTTTGCGATAGCAATCAAC
>NW_025788784.1:0-9484 GCF_021130785.1 Homalodisca vitripennis
TTCTTAAGAATATATAGCATAAACAGTATATTTAGTTATTTGTTGAAAAAAATTACATTAATATGTAATATTTTCTTTAGTTCTTCTTTAAAACTTTTATATAAGAAAATGTATTATCCTTTCCAATAAAATAACGTCTTCATTCATGGGCATATTTATGTATGCCAATAATATAAAATCAAAATATTTAATCCTTTCCGGATGATTCATTTCTTTTCGGTAAAAATGTCTTTCATGCTTATATTAGGTCAAAACCATATTAATAACTTTTATTATTAATAATTTGATGGTTTACCCAACACGAGTGAAGCATACACCAAAAAAAAAAAGGGTAGTATTCTCTTTGAATAATACTGATGAACATCTGTACTGTACTATGGCTAATTTGAGTAATAATTTGAAGGAGACTTTAACCCTTACTTCGTTCTCAAAATTCATTTAAAACTTCTGTATAATTTTGAATTATATACAAACTATTATTCTATCATTTATTAATAACTACAATAAGTTTATTTTGTTGGGAGGAAATTTAGAGTCTTTGTTACTCGTTTTTACTAATAATATATTTTAAAATTTATTATAACACTGTTCATATGAAACTAGAGAAAAAACTTAGTGTTCTAAAACAGAAAGGGGAAAAGATATTCGATATGAAACTTTACGTTATACCTCAAGCAAAGAGACTGGTATAAACAAAAAAAGAGAGGAAAGGAAGCGAACCCCTTACTTATTCCTGGGGACTATCCTGGGGGTGGGGCATGGTGAATCTAGGACTTTCTAAATCCTTACCCCCCCCCCTTACCAAGTCACAACTAATTGTTTGGCAGGAATACCGAAATCTTCCTCAGTTTCCACTTTAACCAGTGACCTGTGCCGGTTCATTGTAGTTTGTGCTTTGTTACCTATTCCGAAACACTATAACATATACGTTGGTGACGTTACATATACGTTGGCGTAGAGCCTGGGACCTACTTCGGTGAACAACGTTTTTGCTGTGTCTGATTCTAATTAAAAATATTTTTTTTTCTTATTTTTAAGCATGTATTTAATATTGAGTGAATATATATTAACGGAACACGGTAAAGTTAGACGTTTTAAACTTATTACATAGACACTCCGCTACATAAACCGTGAGTCGCCCAGGTATGTTGAGTTGGTACCATCGTCAGTTCACAAGAATTAGGTGTAGCCATCTAAGAAGGACAAACACGCAGGGCCCTGTCGTTGCTTTCAAGATTGGCGCTATGCTCCACTTCTAGTCCCCAGATTAACCAAGCTGCTCTCAGAAACTGAAAGCCACTTCCCTCATCACGCCGGAGTTTTTCCCCTCATCCGCCTGCCGCTACTTACTCTTACAGCGAGGATATCTGAAGGCGCAACCACAGCCGAGTCATCTACAACCTGCATTTATAGTTCCACCGGGGGTGACTTCCAGTAATTTTTATTCTCAAGTCATAATATGTCCATTCAATTAGATTGAAACAAAAAGAACCGGTGCAAACCTTGGCATTATTTTGGACAAATATAAAATACAGATTGGATAGAACCATACTAGTAAGTGGAGAAACTACTTGGAGATTGCGTTGGGCAAAGGACCTGCTCGGCATCAATACGTACAAAATGCAGACTATACGGAACTGATAAGGCCGCAAAGAAACTCCTCCACTCAGGGAAACACCCGGTTACTATAAGATCGCTCACTCCTGTCTCAATACATCCAACCTAATATAATCACTCCAAGTAAAAGGCCTCCCGACAAACATCCATTAGTATCCCAACTTTCTTTTTAAAACCAAAAACGGACCAGACTGCTCTACTCAAAACAGATGGATTTAAGTATAAAGTCCAAGGATGAACTCCCATTGCCAGAATTGATGAGCCTTATTACGCACAGAGGAACAGTTTAATTAGTAAAGTTCAAGATATCTTAACTTACAAGCAAGGGAAAGTTCTTGATACTAAGCAATATGCCATTCAGACTCCTGCCTCAAAGGAGAAAAATCTGTCTAAGTAAAGGAAAAATAATAGTTATAAAAAATACTAGGAGATAGTACGAATAGTAGATCCAAAGTCTCTCGGTTTAGTTAAAGAATAATAAAAACAAAATCAAAACAATTATTGAATCTTTAAATGATAACATAAATTGTCTAAATGTAAAAACTAGAGAAGGTGAAACAAGAAAAAAAAAGAGCTTCTGGAGTCAACATCTTTTAAGACTAATAAATCTGATTGCACCGGCACTTCCATTACCCATATCTAACAGGTTTCTGCCTCTTGCTAACAAAATGGACTACTCTGACCTAATAACAAGTTGTTCATCTTTCGTCTTCAAAAGCAGAGTCATTGAAATCATTCCAAAGTAAGGCCAAGAAGAATCGAAGGCAGTTCAACATTTCAGTTACTCTGTTACAGTGACCAGTCATGGACGTGGAATGATAATCTCTTAGAGAAAAAATTTAATTCCAAAACAACATTGTTGAAAACAAGCACAGTAATTCCAGGGGCTCCCATAGAAGAGGTGGTCAGAACTATTAAAAAACGACTCCGTACAACTTCACGAAAAATGATTATATAGTATGTATAGCTGGGACTAACAGTATGAACAATTATAATTTGGACATCGTGAAAACTATACAATCTTACAGAAGCTTGGCAGAATCTTCTCCAGATTCAAGATTTGTTATCGCAACAGTGCCCACAAGATTTGATCTCAGTCCTTACTCGCGTGGTAAACATAAATATAAGAAACATTAACGCTAATTTGAATGATTTGGAAAAAAAACATAGACAACATAAGAATACTGCATCTAGGTTCTAAACAGCGCTTCCTATTCTGTGGTGTTCACTTCCATCAGGCAGGCAAAAGGAATGTCACCAATGATCTGTTTCATATCATTGAAAACTGGACAATGCAGTCACTACCTCTGCCTTCCAACTCCAAAACACCCTGCAACATTCGATTGTCCGTCGCCGGTCCGTCTGGTGTTCAGGCCGTGGAGTTGTCTCAGACTATGGACGGTATGGTGGACTCACCGCTGGCACTGCCTCGCCCAGATACACCCGCCTCACTCGCATCAAGCCCTGCCCCGCCCAGTCCTGAGTGTTCGCTTTCTCGCTCTCATGTTTCATCAATCCGAACTACACCAACATCAACACCAAGTGAATCTTTTTTTAGCCACACCAGCAATAGCTTGTATGACCAGATAAACTCAGTTTATGATGTCAACAGTGGCAGAATTCTGTGAACTGTCACAATGTACCGACATTGGATTGTTTTAAAGATACGGAATTGTTCAGATGTAATCATAAATTTTCTGTTTTTCATTTAAATATACAGGGATGTTTTGCATAAAATTGTTGTGAACTAAGTGACACTTTTCAAGTTTTAAAATTCCATCCAACTATTGTCTGTTTTACTGAGCATTGGTTGAGTAAATCTTGTGAAAATTATCTGGGGATACTTTTGCAGGATATGTGGTTGCAGCGTTTTATGGCCGAGAACACGCATCTAGGGTGGTTCTTGCATACTGGTGAAGCAAGGTGTGCAGTATAGCTTGGGAATCTCGACTTTGTGACCTTAGTGTACCTTTCAGTTTTGAATGTTGTGCTGTCACAATTAAGCTTGCTTTTTCTGATAGGATTGTGGTGGCTGCAGTGTACCGATCTCCTAGTTCCAGCATTGATTCTTTCATTGATGCGTTTGAATCGCTTGTTGATGGTCATGCTCGGGGTTTTAACAGTTTCATAGTGTGTGGCGACTTCAATGTTGATTTTCTGAGGGACTCAAGGGAGAGAAAACTATTTCTGGATGTCGTTAACTCAGCTAATGGAAATTTAAATATTACCTGTCCTACCAGAATAGATGGTCGTGGTTCCAGGACATGTATTGATAACATTATAACATTCTTCAAAGAGTTTCAGTCACAATCGCATGTTTTTGAAACGGGACTTTCTGACCATCTGGTCCAGCTGACTGTGTTATCTCCCCTTTCACCTCGTCAGTCTTCGACTGTTGAAATGAAGTTTCGAATGATAAATAATGAAAACATTCACACTCTTAATTCCTGTCTCCAGCATGAAAGTTGGGTGGATGTCATTGGAAGCTCCTGATTGTAATACGGCATTTAAGTCATTTTTTAAATACCTTCCTTCGTTTGTTTAACCATGCTTGTCCTGAACGCTAAAAAAAAACTTAAAGGTGCTGGGAAAAAGCCTTGGATAACGTCAGGAATAAGAACCTCTTGTGCGCGAAAACGGGAGCTTTATGTTGTAAGTAAGAGCAATTTTTCCACAGATTTCATGTCTTATTTTAGAAGGTATAAATCTATTCTTCGTAGGGTAATACTTCAGGCGAAAAAGAATTTCAACATTGATTACATTAAAAAAAGCAGTAATCTGAGTAGGGCAACTTGGAAAGTTGTGAATGATGAGTTGGTAATTCAAAATCTTCAAACAACCCTATTATCCTCACCGATGGTGATGTAGCTATCAGAACCCTAACTGATGTAGAAATAAAGTTTAACGAATATTTTGTTTCAGTTGGTAATCAACTATCACAGCTGGCTTCTTTTGATTCGGCTCTCGAGTATGTTGCAAATGTCCCAGCTCTTCAACAATTAGATAAACCTTCTCTTTTTTTGTTTGAACCAACCACTATGGCTGAGGTTCTAAGCTCGATTTCAAAGCTGGGAAACTCGAAGTCGAGTGGGTGGGATGGGGTTACATCTGAAGTTCTTAAGAAGTGCGCATATCTTATAGCTTTTCCTCTGGTACACATAATTAACCGATTCTTTTTCTGAGGGAATTTTTCCAGAAAATCTAAAGCTGTCTGTCATACGTCCAATCCATAAAAAAGGCCAAAAAAACTGAGATTTCTAATTACAGGCCAATCAGTCTGCTCTCTTCTTTTTGCTAAGGTGTTTGAGATGATCATTTCTGGCAAGACTTCAATGTTACTTTGACTCTAATACTCTCTTGACTGCATCTCAGTTTGGTTTCAGAAAAGGGTTTTTCAACTTCTAGCGCTGTCAATGGTGTCATTGGTGCCGTGTTGGGAGCCTTGGATTGGGTCGCAGTGTGTCGGTGCGATATACTGTGATCTGGTCACAAGGCTTTCGACTGTGTCAACCATTCTGTTCTTTTGGATAAACTTGAAAGATATGGCTTGAAAGGTGCAGCTCTCTCACTCCTTTCCTCATATCCTCTCTGAGAGAAAGCAGACAGTTTCTGTAACAAATAAAGGACAACTTCAAAGAGGTTGGTTGAGGACCAGCTCAGGAGTACCTCAAGGCTCCGTACTTAGTCCTTTTTTATTTTCTATATATATAAACGACCTTCCTTCCAATATGAAATCAGACATTGTTTGCTATGCGGATGACACAACTGCTCTATCTTCTTGTCGTGATATTCACAGCCTCGAAATTATTATGAATCAGTACGTATGTCAGCTTGAATAAGTGGTTTGAGTCAAATGGTCTCCTATTGAATGAAGAAAAAACTAAAATCATGGTTTTCTCACCAACTTTTCGTGATATAGCGGGTTTCAGCGTAAATGGTATCAACCCATCAGAGTCTGCCTCTCTTCTTGGTGTTGTCATTGATTACAAGCTCAACTGGTCTAAACATTTAGATGCGCTATGCTCAAAGCTGTCTTCAACTACCTTTGCTTTTCGAGTTTTAATGCCTGCAGTTGGTAAAGAAAACTATCGTTAAAATTTACTATGCTTATGTATACAGTAGACTGAAATACGCTATTGTATTCTGGGGATCTTCTAGTGAAATTTTAAGGGTATTTAGATTCCAAATAAAGAATTGTTCGCATTATGTCTGCAGCAGGTAATCGTGCTCACTGTAAGCCTTTTTTTCAGCAACTGAATCTCCTCACTCTTCCAAGTATCTATATACTTGAAGTTTTGACTTTTCTTCAAAAATAACCCACATCTTTTTGCAGAGAACACTTTTAATCGTCAGTACGATACCCGCCACAGGGGTAATATGGTTCTACCCGATACATAGATTGACAATTTTTGAAAGGGGCATGCACTATTCAGCTCTACGGCTCTATAACACGCTGCTCGGCACCTGAAAAACATAAACCAGCTCACAAAATTTTTCTAAAAAACGTTAAAACTATTTTGCTTGAAAAATGCCCATATTCTGTTCGAGAATTCCTGTCAGATTGCACAAACATGTGAAATAACCTATGTTGACTATTTGATTGTTGATTTTATTTAATTGTTATTATTATATCATCTACTGTTTTATCTATGACTTATTTCATGTAACTTTCTGTTATTAACGAAATAAATTATTTTCTGATTCTGATTCTGAACTACATTATTCCAGCATTTTGTCTTGCTTTTTTAAATAGGTAAGCTCTGCTTTATTATTTTATATTCATTTGTAGCATCTAAATTCGAATAATTATTATGCAATAATTGAACTAAATAGATTAAGGAGTGCCTATTACTTATAATCTAATAATTAGACTATTTAAAAATAAATTTCAATTGATGAGAGAGTAAATAAAGCCTTTTTTATATTTTACTGTACTTAATCCGTTTGGATTGTTCTAAATAGTGGCAGATAGTATTTTTTATAACAAATAATTATTAATTGAAAATTTCAGAATTATAAAATATACCTGACGAATTATTTATGTGTATTTTATATAAATTGCAGCTGCTTGCCCTTAATTAAATTTACTATCAAAATATTGATTTTGAATATTTTTTGAGTTAAACAATCGTAACGTTATTTTATTATGGCACCATATTATGTGGTAAATTTAGCATAAATATAAATTATGCAGAAATATAAAAGTAGCTGTTTCAATCACTTCCGGCATCTCTGGGTTTAAACTCTTTAATATGTGTACTTCTCTATGAAAACTGTAGACTACTTAATCCGATGAATAAATATATTGGTTAAGAACCTGTGAATTGTCTGTGATTAATGCAATAAATTGCTGAATTTTTTTACTATTTACATAATATGAAAATGAATGTAAAACTATTAATTTCATTTTAATATTGTTGGTATTAATTATTCTTATATTTAGGTATTTGTTGACTTTTTTGGTATATCTTTATAAGGTATCGGACTTGATATTTTGAACCTAATATTATCTAATGTAGAGCATTTTACTTTTGATACTACTGTAATATACCGTTTTACATAAATTTAAAAAATACAACGAAAATATGTTGAAGTGTGTCTTATAAGATATGTCTTTAATTTATTTTATCTACCATCGAAATTTTAAAACCAAAATATTTACATCAAACTTAAAATAGGGAACTATTCCTGGTTTTAGAGACATAAAAAAATTTATTAAAACTTCAACAAACATCTACCATTTTATTAATATGGTAACCAACTTTAAGTTTTATTTTTCACTATCCTGTACTTAAATAATAATTTTGTTACAAAAAAACAATGTACAGATTTTATTCCTGCTACTTTGTTATATTTCCCTTAATAACTGAGAACTGAAATTCGTGGGACTCTTCTTAAAGTAAACATTAATAAATCACATTTTTATATGAGTTCATTGCAACACTCTACACTGAAAACTTAATATATTAGATTTGGAAATTTTCACTGTGATTGAGAGATTTATAAATGTGTGCTAAAACATTAAAAGATTTTTTACAAACTCAACTGTGTCTAAAAATAAATGTAGTAGATAATTTTTAGTACAGTTTTTTTTTACTTAAGGAAAAAACGCACCTAAGTAATATAAATGTAATAAAATAGTACAAAATTTTATTTAAATTGTATATAATTGAAGTTTTATACATTTAATTATTAAATTTTACTAAAAAACATGTTTCGAGTTATTAAAATTTTTAAACTACAGTATAACATATAAAGTAAGATTAATAGTAATGACTTTTTTGAACTAGGACAGTTTAAAACTGACATAGTTTTTTATTTTATTTTATACTTGGTGCTAAATGAAGGTTTAACTCACATTTTAGTTAGTTTAGGATCCATATATTATTTAAATATTTTTTGCTCCGTAACTAATCAGTAAATGTATTTAATAGTATATTAAAACTTAACCTCTCTCCCACTTATGAGCACAACTGTTGATGGCGGACTACTATAATCTATAGAGTTGTGTTACCGACTCTGGCGCGCCTAACCGTCCATATCGTGATAGGCGACCGTGGCCTGTGCCTATTGTAACGACAGCAATGTAAACTTGACCATCGACGCACTTACCTATATCGATTGTGAGAGGCGGCCGTGGCCTGTGACTATTGTAACGACAGCAATGCAAACTTGACCATCGGCGCACTTACCTATATCGATTGTGAGAGGCGGCCGTGGCCTGTGCCTATTGTAACGACAGCAATGTAAAAAACCTTGACCATTGTGCGCGCGCTTACCATATATCGATTGTTGAGATGGCGGGCGGGCCGTGGCCTGTGCCTAATTCGTAAACAAACAGCAATGTAAACTTGACCATTGGGCGCGACTTAACCTATATCGATTGTGTAGAGGCGGCCGTCGGCCTGTGCCTATTTGTAACGACAGCAATGTAAACTTGACCATCGACGCCACTTAACCTATTATTACGATTTGTGAGAGGCAGATATGCCGTGTGAAGTGCATAAAATGTCACGAGTATTTATTAGAGATATAAACCTAATTCAATTATTGTGCAACCAAAATATATTATATCTTTGAGTTGATGCCTACAATGTATGTATTTGATTATTATTTATATTTATTATGGTATTATCTTATCTAGCTGTTTAAGTAGGTTTGATATAAACCGTTATTTATTGCCAGTGACATCAACTTCCCATAAAATACTTTAGTAAGGATTAGGCTGAGACAGATAGTTTTCCGGCGTATGGCCTTCGACAATGGTAAGTCAGTGGTGATTTTAGGACTAACAATATTGACCCCTTGGACCTATTATTGGAGTAAAACTCTTTTTGACTATAGAATAACCATCACTATCGCATGTAGTCATATGTTAAACTGACAAGCAAATATAATCATCGTTCGTTACATTATAAACGTATATTAATTACTACAGCCAAAAATTTCAAACCCAAATTGTAATAGTAATATTTAATTGTATTTTACTATTTATTAACAGTGTAACTATTAATATAGTATATATTTAGATTATCATTTTTTCTTCCCTCCTGCTTTATTAACAACCTGTAAAAATAAATTTCCAGGAGTTAAGAGAAACACAGTCTTGATCGTGTTGTTACAAAACTAAAGACGCCGTTATTTCCTATTTAAATTATGTTTCTCTTTTTTAAACGTTCAGAATTGAGTTGGTCTAAAGGAACCTCAATAACCGTAGTTTCTCAGAGATGAATTATTAACTCTAGCTCGCCGCACTACCCGGATTTTGACAGAAGAGTTCTCCTTTGCCCTTTTTACTGTAACGTTAGCAATAGAAACTGACCATTCCGGGCCGGCACTTCCCTATATACCTTAATTAAAATGTAAC
>NW_025788785.1:0-10129 GCF_021130785.1 Homalodisca vitripennis
TTTACTAGCTGTTTCCCGCGGCTTCCGCACGCGTCGATCTCTTAAGCTTTGCCCGTATATTTTCTTTGCCTTCCAAATAGTTGGTTTTGGATATTTTAAATATAACGTAACGTCTACTGTGTTGTAATTTGCATAGTTTATAATGTGCAGGGCGCTGTTTGATAACTTTTAATATCTTGCAGTACATGCCATCGGTGGTTAGTTTACATCAATGGGCATTGCCGTATAAACCTTCTACAATAAGAAAAAATACAAAATTTTTCATAGTGATCGGTCCCAATAGTTTTCTGAGTCCTATAAAGGACAAACACACAAACATTCATTTTTATATGTTATGAATTGCAGGAAACAGTTTAAAAACAAAATTTGTCGTTTCCTCTTAAGCTTACTCTATGCCTTTAAAACCTATAAGTGTAAAAGAAATTTAATATATAAAACTATATTTATTTTGTCGCATTTATATACGTTTAACAAAGAACAGCTGATTAAAAATTTTGAAAAGAAACTCTTTTCACTTAATAACAAATGTTTTGCTGCAATGCATTTCTTACGGGTATTTCTGTAACCAGTGGGGCGGAATCCTGAATCGGGAAAGGGATAAAAAGTATCCTATAACCTTCTACAGATCAAGACGAACAAATTAAAAAAAAATTAGGCGAATCCTGTCCAGCCCGTTTGTGAGTGATGCTGTTACATCACGAACAGTTTTCATGTTACATATATATACAGGGCCCGATTAAACCAGTAAGGCTAAAGTAGGACTGCAGCCTAGCGTGCGCGAGACCACGGTGAACGATTTTAGGGGGGCGCTGTGCCGTAGTTCAAGATGAAGTGCTTTGTTATATGTAGTAAGTAAGATAAAATGGTATGGGTCCTAAAACTTTCACTATACATTTTTGTAACATTATTTAACAACATGCCACCTAGACCTTAAGATTTACTCCATTTACTTAAAAATAACTATTTAAGGTAGAAAAAGAAATGAATTAAAATGAGCGATTAGTGACAACGCATAGCTAATTATCGTAACGGTAAGGGAAACTAAAAAGGAAATTTTGCTTCGCGCGAGGGGCGCCGCCGGCCCGCCGCCCTTTCGCCGTTTGCAACACTGAACGCTCTCTGACAGATAGAGACAGAGTGTAGCTTGCAAGCTGCAGTCAGTCGTCCTCCTCGCCTGCACTGTTTTTTTTAGGCCTATGGCCCTATGAATTATTTTTGGACTTTTCGTTGTGAATTAATTGGTGTCATTGCTCGTTATTATAAACACTGGACATTTATTCGTAAGTCTGAGTAGAGTGGTTTTTGATACTGAAAATATTAGAAGAAGGCAGTGGTTTGCTTGTTTTAACATATGTAGGCTACATTAAGAGTAAAAAACCAAGTGGTTCCGAATAACCGTGAAACGGGCCCGGGAGCAGTAACGAACGGGGAAAAAAAAAAAGTGCTCCTTCTAAATTAAAATTCATAGACTAGACGATTTTTTCAATAAACCCCGAAACTCCCAGTTGGTTCTGCTGAGACATTGCCGGTCCGTCACGGGACCTGAAACGAAACGTTGTGAGTGAGGGACACTAGCGGTGTTTATAGTGGGAAGTGGAAGTTTGGAGATTCAGCACCTGCCAGATGCCACTGCTACCGATGTCTCAGACACCACAACGGAAATTGTGCACCTGTTTAAACACGTCCTCTTCACCACCATCAACCGAGCCAAATAGCCAAGATTTGGGACATCAGTGTGCAAGATTGTGTACCAGCAAATAAAGAGGTTAACCGATATCAAAAAAATCTTGATTGATCCCCGCTTATAAGAGAGTGGCTGGTAAATGAGGGCATTGCGTGAATACCTTTGCAGTGCACAGCATCCAATCAAAATGACAGTGGGGATTTTTTCACCAATCAAAGCGGCCAGTATTCTGACCAACAACCCGTTATTTGAACAAAGCTTGTTTTTCAAAAAACTTGGTAAATGGAGAGATTGTAAAAAAGAACTCATTTAGTTTATTCCAAATCCAACTGGCTATGTATACTGTGCTCCTTGTAAAGCTCTATGGGGAATGGGACGACTGCCTTAGCTACATGCGGCTTTAATGATTGGAAAAATTCACGCACCTACAAAATTGCATAGGAACATGATAATAGTCTACGAGTCACAGAGAATGGTGTTGAAACAAATAAATTGACGCCGGATGAATGCACCTCAGAGAATTGATGAGCAAAACTACTATGAGGCAGCATCAAGTAGGAGGTGAAGGATATTGGAGAATGTAATTGTCAAGAGTTTGTATGAAGTAGTTTAAGTATTTAAACAGTTCTCGAGGGCTTTCCGATTTATGGTGAAAAATGGAATTTTTGAGGTCAATCCAGTAATGTGTAATTTCCTTGGCCTGTATCGAGCTTTTGTGGCAAGTTTTGATCCTTTCATGGCTGACCATGTTGCTCCGTTTCCGGAAATTAAAGGTAAATGGAGTGCCCTCATACTTATCTTCCCCACGATCGTTAACGAGTGTTATTTACATCTGTTAGCTGACAATTTTAAATCCAAAAATCGCGTCAGATATCAAGAATTCTAAGTATTTTGTGTCGATTATTGTCGACATCTACTCCAGATGTTTCCAATGTGGATCAATTGACTTTGTCATCTCGTTTTGTAGGCACCCTGACGGGTCACCTGAATGAAGCGTTCCATTAACCGATTCATCCCAAAGTGGTGGCCATAAAGGGGAAGATATGGAGAAAGGGTGCTGTGATAAATACTCTATGAAAGTTGTGAACTTAAATAGTCAGTAGAGCCTGTAAGAGGTCAGAGTTACGAGACAATGCAAGTAACATGTCTGGCGTGTTTACATGACCAGGGGCTTCAAAATCGAAATCAAAGAGCAAAAAATCCTCTTGCTCACTAACGTTCCTAATGCGCAGTCTCATTTCGTTACAGCTAGTAGGATTCGAGCCGCTGCAAGAAAGTAAGATAGTTAGTTCTGTTGAATATTTGCCCTGGCACAGCAAATGTAACAACTTTTTCCATTTCATACTACACACCAGATTGGTGAAATTCTCTTGTCGCAATATGAACAAAAGAATGTTTGAACAGGTCAAGACCCTTTCGAAAACGTCGCTGGAGTGGCAAGAGCAGATGCCAGTTAAAAGCCATGCACAAGCAGTCATAGTAAACAAATAATCGCAGCGTTACAAGACATCACTTCAAACGAAGAAAATAAAAAAAGACGTACCGGCTTTGAAGCCAAACAACTGATAGAGAAAGCTCCAGATCTTTGTGAAATGACCATGATGATTGTGTTTTTGGAAATAAAGTACTCATGAAGTTTCATGACATCAGTGTAACGATTTTCTTCCTTCAATCTGAAGATGGAGACTTAGATCAGACAGCACTTTCGTACGAGCTCCCCGAAAGAGTGCTTTTTCTAAGTTCCATGTAAGAAATGAGGAAACAATTTTCTAACTTTGAAAGTGAGGCCCAAAGCTTATGTGGCAATTCTCAAGAGTACAAAACAAGACATAACAAGGAAGAAAGAAAACCAAAAATCCCTTTTGGAAGAAGAGTACAAAGAGGGGCACACTCCTGGAGTAAGATAGGAGCGGAAATCATTCCTGGATAAATGTCGTTACTGACTGAAGCAATTGATACACTCCTAGGGCAACTAACAAGGAGAAAATCAATTATTAGTGTACACACTACGAGACTCCTTTCAACTTTTTTAATAGGAAATTGAAATTAAAATTGGAGAGTTCAATCTTGAAGGAAAAGGCAAAACAAAGCTAATGAATGAATATTCAACAGACCTAGATGATTCATTTCCAGATGAGTGTTTGTAATCTTTCAAAAATTTATTTAAAAAGATGATAATACATTCGTATGAAGAGGAAAAATGGTAATGTCAGACAGAATGGATGGAAAAGAAAGAAAAGTCAAACCGACCCGGTGACTTAAAAAAGCCTACAGGCTATTGGAAACATGTAAAAAACCCTAAAACTTTGAATCTCTTTTTCCGAACGTGGGAAGTGGCAATTGCGGATCTTCTTGAGCATGAGCGGTGTCTAATTGCAGCGGAAGAAAGATCCTTTTTCTGCTCTTCACTCGAGTCAAGAAATTATTTGAGGTCGGACTCTAATACGGGCAAGAAAAACTCCAGGCCCTCGCTCCAATCTTCATTTATAGAAAGTGACTACTGTACAGCTCGTTCCGTTTGTATGACTTGATCGATTGGCGTTTGCTCATCAAAAGCACGGAATAAAAGACTGTTGATTTAATCAGGAATATATACGTCATGAGAAAATAAAAAGTTCTTTTGATTAACAGTAGGCCTAATAATTTTATAGTTTCTAAGCTTCATTGTTTGTTATTGTGATTAAAGATGTTCAAGTCACCAAGTTTTAATAAACCAAAGTCTAAATGTCATTTCTTATGTAAACATAATGTAACTTGAATAAACCAGAGAAAGTTGATGACCAATTATGAACCATGTTCATATTGATTTATTATAAATCCTTTTCAGTTGATTTACAGTTAAAACGCTAATTAAACAGGCTAGAATACGTAGCTACTAAAGCATTTCTTATTAAAATGGGCAACAATAAAATCCTCCCATTGTATTATGGCACTCATTTAATACTGAAGTAATGAGATAGAAATTCACATAATTTTTAACAGCCTTAAAATTAACAGTATGCATTTTAATTTAATTTTGAAAAAAATAAGCCTACAGATTTTTTGAAAGTAACATTACAAAGTGCTGAAACTTTGAGAATTTTTTGTGACTATTTAATGATAGTAAATCTTACAAAAAATGTATAAGAATTAATAAACTCATGTAAGGTTTGGCTTGTAGCTAAGGACACGATTTTTGTATGTCCTACAAAACCAGTGGTAAAAATAAGAACCCTTGATTCTCTTTAAAGAATGTTTACCTACAAAGTCTAAGCAACAATAGACCATATTCCATTTAAAAGATACACAATAAATGCTCAGCAGTAAGCATCCTTTTTCGCCTTTGCAAGTTTTGCAACTTTTCTATAATTTTGCTGTCTTTGTTCGTTTTGTTTGTGTGTTTTTAGGAAATGAAAGCAAACAGCAATAGGTTCTTTTAACCGTTGAATTTGAACATATTACATAGCAGTTTTTAATACATACATGTATCATTAAGAACTTTGAACAATAATTAAAGGTTTATAGTTAGTTGCTGAATGTTGTTTCTTTTCCTAAAGATTTAATACTCTAAATGGTCATCTCTCTGTAATGGTCTTTAAATTTAAGTAAGTTGAAATTTTTAATTACCAAAAATATAATATGGACCGCTATACAGCAGAACACTTTATTATTATTTGAAAAATTGACAGAGGGAAGCCGGCCGTAAACCGTTTGGGGGGGGGGGGGGGCGCGAAGTAACAAAGAATTAGCCTACGGGCGCCAAAATACCTTAATCTGGGCCCTGTATATAGTATGATAATATATATAATTTTTAGGAATTATGGTGTTTCAAAATAATGAAAATAGGCACCAGAAAACTCAAAAATTAAAAATAGAGATTCTGAACATAAAAAATGTATTGGAAAATTAGGGGACCAAAATATTAACATTTGTTAGTTAGGTATGAATCAACGCCTTCAGACCGCAGTGATAAGTTTTACTATTGGCAAGTAAACTATGTAATCATATACCTCCCAAATCATGCGACCTTGGGCTGCATAGGGTATGATAATTTGTTTCAGTTACCAAGAACCATAAAAATTAAGACATCCACTTTATTATTACTCTTCCTGATATAATCTATAAAATATTTGCCACACTACCTGAGTAAATAAAACAATACAAACAATCTATACATACTTTGGTTTGGGAAAGTATGGGCAATATAGACAAAAGTACTGTGATAAAGAAAGTTAAGCAATTTAGGTACACTGATATCAAATTTAATCAGTTTTTAAACTGGTCAAAATAAACTGCCAACAAACATCTTAGCAGTGTCAATACTTACATCTGAATTAAGGATACAAAGAATTTTTAGAATAAAAATATAAAGTAAATACATATTGAGTAAGTATCTTAGGAAAAATTTATTAACTTTGATAAAATTAGACAAGATCACACGGGCTTAAAAAAATATGATTAAAATTAATAAATATTAATAAGTTTTCACAATATGAAATAAGTTTGAAAAATAATTAAATATATAGCATAAAAAATAAAACAAGGATTGTAGAAAGTTCGATTATATTAGTAAGGATTGTGTATTAATACTTTTTGTGTGATTAATTTAGAAATTTGTTTATTCTAAGTGATTGATTTAATTTAGTTATATATGTTTATCAAATGTTTTCTAAATTATTTGTGATCTACAATGATAAGAGCAATCATAAGTACTGCCACAAACTGCATATATCAAGAAGCCAATGGATTTTATATCAAGCTTTCAACATGAATAAATCTCAATTAATTCTCTGTTGATAAAATCCAAGAAATGATTATGGAGTAATTTATTATCCTACTGAAATAGATTCCACTCGGAAAGATGAAATGTTTTAGAAACTTACCAATGTCACGTCTGGTTTGAGGATGGGGACATCCTTCCACCTCCCACTCCTAAGTTTTATTTCAGCTGATGCCATGCACGACACATTCCGTTCATCTTCGTCTTGAACTTTGGCGAAGCTGAAACATGTTAATTTTTCCTAAATAATAGTTTATGTTGCCTTGAACAAAGTTACTGATAACTTTAAACGACTAATACTGCTGTATTATGGGAATACCATTAATGGGCAACTTACGAAATTGAGTGCTTCAATAAAATTTTTATTAATATATCTGGTCATCCAACGGAAATCATATTTGATTTTTTTTCCCTGATTCCATGATATTAAGCAAAATTAGATTGCACATCAAGGTATGATTTCTAATCTTATTGTGGTCAAAGCATTATTTCTCAACAGCACTGTCACCAACTAAATATTTTTGTGAAAAGGTGAAATATACCATTCTTTACACGCTGCAGCCACACCACAGTTTCTCTTTTCGTTTAAAAAATATATGTAGAATCATTGTGTATTAACAATAGAATTGATGTAAACAATTTGAATTGAACAAATTGAACTAACAAATTTATTGTGTGTGTTGTAGATGAAAAGTTTAATAGTTCATATTTTCCTCAACTACCTTGTCAATGTTGAAAGACAGAGAAAGACTAAACGATGGCTTACAATTTTCAGTGGAAGTCCTTTCTTAATTTACCTTTCACAGTGACGATGGACCCACATCAGTGTCCCTCCCCAAGATCGTTGACTGCTTGGATCTTGTAGTCTCCAGCATCTTCCTGATTGGGACATTCTTGATGACCAAAGCTCATCGACTCCTCCCTCATCAGGCAAGAACTTGGAATCTACCACCAGCCTCTATTGTCCTTGCCGTCATGGGTGCCTACACAACACAAAAAACACCTTCTAGAATATGGTGTTATTTTGAGAATAACAGTGATTTGGCCAAAAATCATGCCACAAAAGCCAGTCCTAAAAACATACCATGGTCAATAAAAAATGTTTATTTATTTTTATCAATTATTACAAAGGTATTTAAGATAGGTGACGTAAATTATTTGAGATCAAGGGTGCGATTTGAGGTGTTAGAACCTTACAGAGAAATTCTTTCATAGTTGGCTGGATTGTTTAATACGTGGATTGTGCTAGGTTGTGTGTGTAATGTTTTTGGCCAAAGCTTGGATCGGTAACAAATTGCCTGTGGTAACTGGGAAGCATAGTGGTTTTCCCAGATGAAAAATCTTTTATATCCATCCATTCATCTGTTTTAGGAGGAGTAATGAAATGGGCTTGTGGTGTTGAGGTGGAATAGCGGAGAAGGTGGAATGGAATGACAGGCAATCAAATCAGGAAAACTCACCTCTGAACTAAATCAAAAAATGGTTTCTGGCACTAATGGCTAAGGTAAACAGGTTCAAAAGGAACACCAAAATAGGAAAAGGACCAGGTTTGGGAAAGCCGTGTATCTCAAATTTTAGCTAAAGAGGAATTTCTCAACTTTGGACTCCTAATACTATCAGAAGTGGATCATGCATGTTATGTAATTCAGCAATTACTTCCTGATTGAAGCTTGTATTGTGCGCATACTATATTATATTGAACCTGATCGCTATAAGGTATTTGAGTTGTTTCAAAAATTGGAATTAATATTAAATTTACAGTTTTGCCATTTAAAATGATTTTAATCAGAAGGCATGGCACAATTATATTAGTATACTTGAGAAAAATTGAGTTATCAATAAACATAAAATTAAGAGTACAAAATAAGCCAAGTGGCTCTATGACTTTCCAACAAACACATGTGATTTATTGGACAGTTATTCATCTGTTATTAATCCTCCAGCACACCTCCATTAACAAAATTATTACATGTCCCAATTTATTAATTGGTAAGTGGGACTGAGCTGTTGACAATTGCTGATTGATTTCACCCATGGTCAGCTAGAATAAGGAGGTTGGGGAAATGTAAGCAGCTCAACCTCTTCTTCTTCTTTGCAAAAAAATTCTGCCTTTGCGTCAATTAGGCAATGAGATTGTACGAGTATAATGGAGGTATTAATAGACCCCTATTAACCCGATTATGTTTTAATTGAAATTTCGATCAATCAAGATGTTACTGAACTGGAGGATATTACTTGGTAATTTGGAGCTGAAAAAATGTTAAACCAGAGTTTTTAGAATGATCTTAGAGAGTAGAATTCTATTAATTTTTGTCTGTATCAATTTAATGTTTGAAAACCATGGAAAATCCCATTCTTATAGGAACGCTAGGAAGAAATGTAACTACATGGAGACTTTCTGAATTACACCAATATTCACTACCTACTCACCACTTTAACCTCAGGTTTGGGGAAACCTTCAACTTTTGGAGCTCAAGCATGAGGCCGTGCCCACCAACACTGGTCTGCTGCTTCTTGACTTCTGTGGTCAGCTTAGGCTTCTGTGGTTCCCTCATCAGTTGGTTCACGCTGCCAACAAAACAGAGTTCATTTAAACTTTGTTAATGGTGGAAATACTTCACTGTGGGTTAGATGAGAAAAGAAGAATCAAACCAACAGGTTTGTATATCTTTATACTATCTAAACTTGCAGTATATCAAATTTTAACAATCCACCTGTACTTACTTCAAAGAATATTTTTATTGACCGTTATATTTTTTAGAATTTAAGAGCTAAAAAATAAAAAGTTGCCTAAAATGCTAGAATAAAAACATTTTGACTAGCGCCTACTATGGTTATACGGCTAAGACAATCACATATGGTTTGTGATCAGAGACTAAAATTAATTTTTACCTATAACATTCCTTTATAATATATAAAAATTGGGGTTCACTGAAAAAGACATATTTCTTTTCCTGCGGTTAGCAGCTCTTATGATGGCTTTGAGATGTTTGGTTAATTTTTTTTCAATATTGTTTTCAAAAGCACGCTCAAATCAACCATCTTTATTGCTATAACACGATAAAGATACAAGAAAACACTATAAATATATAATTCCTAACACTAAAACTAGTAATATATTACTCTCAATATATTAACATTGCTTGTTCAACCTGTGTGAGGGACTAATAATTCGGCAGGTTTCATTAGGAAAACAGGTTTTAATGAAAAGTCTTATTTTGTCGTTTAGATTACACCCTGATTACATCAAACATCAAATTATATCACTACAAGCCCTCTACTGGTCATAATACTGCTCCTGGCACTACTGTGCTTATTTAATTCAGCAACTCTACTGTGGGAGAAATACGACACTCGTGTTGAGGTAGTTCGTAAGAAGATAAATTCAAAGAGTATTTCTACATGTTATATATATTAGTAAGGCTCTCTGTAATGGGATAATATTTATAAAAATGAGTACCGCTACAGTTTTTACATGAATGAAATTTTAATACATTTTGTTTCTATTAAAATACAAATAGAACATAAACAAAATGACAATTTTTGTGTGTGTGTGGGAGAGTTATGGCAACTCGGAAAAAAAGAAAAATGTTCCTCCAGCTTGCCTTCAAAAATATTAAAAAGGAGAAGGAAAATAATATTACACTTAAAGCAAGCTGCAAATTGTGAATTATAAGGAAATTGTA